>NC_136699.1:26269266-26281364 GCF_947650265.1 Symphodus melops
CATTGTTAAACTAAATGTGAGTAAAAGTGGAGCTCAAGACATTTTGGACCTCCAGGTTTCAGATTGAAACATCTTCACATGTCGCGGATGTTTCCATGGAAAGTGTCTCTTGAAGTTCAAACTGGAATCTGGTTTAAATTGTTAGATTGAGTTCAGTTTGTGATCCAGCAGGAGGAGGAGCCATGCGGATCCTCCAGGACTCTCTCTGTGACAGGATGAAGACCTCATGTGTCTCTAGGGGATCCAATCATTACCAGGACCTTTCATTACACTGATTCACAGGTCAAGTTTGGTCCCACTTTTTAGTCTCCCGTCACTTTAGAGTGAATCAGTGAAAACAAACATCGATCACTCAATAGTTTCTACATGTGTGAAGTTTCCTCGATGATTGAAGCGCAGCTACTTCAACATGTGGGACAATAAATCACAGATATCAGAACTGTGTTTCTTTCCTCCTGTGGAAAATAAACGTGGTTGCTTTCTTATTTCTTATTAAGCCCACAGCAGGTGGGTCATGTGACCCTGATAAGGATGATCCTTTTTTGAATATATGCAGAGTCTTTGGAAGAGTCAGACAGTTCTGTTTGAGCATGTTGAATCATGTCTCCTGCAGTATTCATCTGACGTATAAACTTTCATCAACGTGAGTCTCAGGAGTCTGATTGTGTGGAGTCAAGTGTTGATAATCAGACAGAAGCAGAGCGAGGCTGCTGTTTGAAATCAAGAGGACCTGCAGAGCCGGTCACAGATGACTGCAGTCTGAACTTCTCTCTGAAAAACACTTTGAACTAAAAATCAATCCGATCAAAATGGAATCATGAGGCACCCAAAGATCCCGGGACCAGACAGCACAGGTTTATTCATCAAATAAATGTCTTCTCTCGAAGTAGAGTTACAGGGTGCTTATGTAGTTAGGCCACGCCCCCTTATCGTGGTTTTTTTTTTTTGTCAAAATACAGCGGTTACAAAGTGTTTACGGTGAACAAACGTCCACTGATGCAGCGTCATCAATGAGTCATGACACCGCAAAACAAACATTTCATACAGCCTGTCGTTCACCTCAGTGACACACCTGCAACACCTCAGCGGCTCCCCCAACCTCAGTGCCTGCTGCCCCGTTTACAAGCAACACACTGAACCCTCAGAGGAGGAGCACAGAGGCTGCAGCCTTCAGCTCCATCAGAGGAGCACAGAGGCTGCAGCCTTCAGCTCCATCAGAAGAGGAGCACAGAGACTGCAGCCTTCAGCTCCATCAGAAGAGGAGCACAGAGGCTGCAGCCTTCAGCTCCATCAGAGGAGCACAGAGGCTGCAGCCTTCAGCTCCATCAGAGGAGGAGCTCAGAGGCTGCAGCCTTCAGCTCCATCAGAGGAGGAGCACAGAGGCTGCAGCCTTCAGCTCCATCAGAGGAGGAGCACAGAGGCTGCAGCCTTCAGCTCCATCAGAGGAGGAGCACAGAGGCTGCAGCCTTCAGCTCCATCAGAAGAGGAGCACAGAGGCTGCAGCCTTCAGCTCCATCAGAAGAGGAGCACAGAGACTGCAGCCTTCAGCTCCATCAGAGGAGGAGCACAGAGGCTGCAGCCTTCAGCTCCATCAGAAGAGGAGCTCAGAGGCTGCAGCCTTCAGCTCCATCAGAGGAGGAGCACAGAGGCTGCAGCCTTCAGCTCCATCAGAAGAGGAGCACAGAGGCTGCAGCCTTCAGCTCCATCAGAAGAGGAGCTCCATCAGAAGAGGAGCACAGAGGCTGCAGCCTTCAGCTCCATCAGAGGAGGAGCACAGAGGCTGCAGCCTTCAGCTCCATCAGAAGAGGAGCACAGAGACTGCAGCCTTCAGCTCCATCAGAAGAGGAGCACAGAGGCTGCAGCCTTCAGCTCCATCAGAAGAGGAGCACAGAGACTGCAGCCTTCAGCTCCATCAGAAGAGGAGCACAGAGACTGCAGCCTTCAGCTCCATCAGAGGAGCACAGAGACTGCAGCCTTCAGCTCCATCAGAAGAGGAGCACAGAGACTGCAGCCTTCAGCTCCATCAGAAGAGGAGCACAGAGGCTGCAGCCTTCAGCTCCATCAGAAGAGGAGCACAGAGGCTGCAGCCTTCAGCTCCATCAGAGGAGGAGCACAGAGGCTGCAGCCTTCAGCTCCATCAGAGGAGCACAGAGGCTGCAGCCTTCAGCTCCATCAGAGGAGGAGCACAGAGGCTGCAGCCTTCAGCTCCATCAGAGGAGCACAGAGGCTGCAGCCTTCAGCTCCATCAGAGGAGCACAGAGGCTGCAGCCTTCAGCTCCATCAGAAGAGGAGCACAGAGACTGCAGCCTTCAGCTCCATCAGAAGAGGAGCACAGAGGCTGCAGCCTTCAGCTCCATCAGAGGAGGAGCACAGAGGCTGCAGCCTTCAGCTCCATCAGAGGAGGAGCACAGAGGCTGCAGCCTTCAGCTCCATCAGAAGAGGAGCACAGAGGCTGCAGCCTTCAGCTCCATCAGAAGAGGAGCACAGAGACTGCAGCCTTCAGCTCCATCAGAGGAGGAGCACAGAGGCTGCAGCCTTCAGCTCCATCAGAAGAGGAGCACAGAGGCTGCAGCCTTCAGCTCCATCAGAGGAGGAGCACAGAGGCTGCAGCCTTCAGCTCCATCAGAAGAGGAGCACAGAGGCTGCAGCCTTCAGCTCCATCAGAGGAGCACAGAGACTGCAGCCTTCAGCTCCATCAGAAGAGGAGCACAGAGGCTGCAGCCTTCAGCTCCATCAGAAGAGGAGCACAGAGACTGCAGCCTTCAGCTCCATCAGAAGAGGAGCACAGAGGCTGCAGCCTTCAGCTCCATCAGAAGAGGAGCACAGAGACTGCAGCCTTCAGCTCCATCAGAAGAGGAGCACAGAGGCTGCAGCCTTCAGCTCCATCAGAAGAGGAGCACAGAGACTGCAGCCTTCAGCTCCATCAGAAGAGGAGCACAGCGCTTTTCATGGAGAAGTCCAGTGAAGACTTTTATTTAGAGGTTTGAAAAGATGACAAAATGTGTTTTTATATTTTTTATTTCCAAGTTTTCACAATGAAGAAAAAAAAAAAATCGAAAAAAAAATCAACATTTGTATTAAAAACATCCAAAATAAAAACTGATCACAGCTCAGAACAAAAACACACTGAAGAAAAGAAACGCCATGTCTGATTCCTTCCAATCAAAACACTCCGTTTGGTGTCCTGTGAAGGTTTTCTGTCCGGCGTGTGAAGACGAGGAAGAAGCGGAGTGAACCCGGCTGTGAAAGACTCCCTGAGCAGATTCTGGAACCTCCGTGTCAACAACGAGAGAACTAAACGTCAGCAGAGACTCTGACGCCGTGCACACCTGGAGCAGATGCATTGTGGGAAACACGGAGGGCTGCGCCGCCAGAAATGGATGAAGCAGGTCGTAGTTGTGCAGATGAAGAGCTAAACGGCGGGCTCGGCTGTGGAGTCTGTCCGCTGGACTTTAACCGGAGTCCCCATACAGTCTTCATCCTGAGCAGGAGAGAAACACAGAGTCAGAGCTGAAACAGGATCCTCGCGTGACGTGTTCGCAGATTCAAACGTTCATCAGGTGGGATGTTTGTCTGAGTCAGACACCTAAAACACGCTGGATTTATTTGAGGTAGTTGGTCGTGTGACCGTACTTGTGTTGCTTCAGCTCTCTGGCGTCTCGGCCCTGTGCGCCTCCTGGTGGTGACACAGAGCACAGCAGGCTACACAAGGCTAACGACGCATGAGCTCTAGAAACAGACTTCTGCAGAAAGGTTCAGCTAAGAATCCTTTTTTGTTTGACAAATCACAAATCAGCGTTTGGATTTCCTGGCTCCCTCGAATGAATCAGAAATGATCGATCCATCGAACTAACATTTCAAAAAGGTTCTTCTCCTGTCGATGACAGCCTGACCTTTTACACACCTGCTTTTGCTGTCTGTGTTTGTGAACAGTGAGAGAGAGTAACTGACCTCCAGTGACAGGCTGCGAGTGCTGAGTGGAGCGGGGGCGTCCTGCGAGTCTGACAGCGAGGGGAAGTCCAACTCGATGTCCATGACATCATCGAGACCCAGCTCGTCTCTGCAGAAACACACAGCTGATTAACACGGCACAAGTGACTTCTCTGTGATCCTCCACATTAACCCCAAGTCTCCTTACACGTCATGGAGGGGTTTGTCGCCGCCTTCCTCTGAGGGGGGGTCCCAGGCGTGCAGCTTCACCTTCCACAGTTTGATCTGCTGGTCCCACGAGCGCCGGCTGTACTTCCTGAACTTGTTGGGGGTCTTTGGGTGGACTCCGGCCTGACGCAGGTGCCTGCAGAAACGGGGGGAAGAATAAACTTTCTGACCCAGAAAAGGAGGACTTCCTGTTTTCGTTGAGTCTGCCATAGATGTATATGATGATTTATTTATGGTCAGAGTGCTCACGTCACTCAGCAGTCTCCATCACTGGACGATATTTATCAAAAGTTTGATCAATGATCAGGCCAGCTCTGTGACTTATTATGAGGATATACAGGTCACATGATCCAACAGAGACGTCCACTCTTTTATTGTTTGCACAATAAATACGTGCAGGTGATGAAGAAGTGAGGTCTTTATTCAAACTGAAAATCACACTGGATGATGAGCGCTCCACATTTAAAGGTATTCATGTAAACTGGGCGTGCGCACGTTTCAGACCTCAGATCTTAGTAAGAACACTAGTCTGTACTGATGTGGTTTCTGTTAAACGTGCGAGTGTGGGAACTTACTTGGGTACTTCTTTGATGTATCGGTCGTAGGCTAGCGTGTTCTTGCCGTAGTTGATCTGCTTCTGTCGCCGTAGCAACACTCCCTCATCAGTCTCCATGTTGTCTCCTTCTCTGGAGTCACAGCTGAACAGGATGCAGACAATAAAGCACTTAGATCTACAGTTCAGTTTGTTCAATGAGCATGTGGATCTGCGTAAAGGGTCCGGGCGTACCTCCCCGAGGAACCGGAGGAAGCGCGTCTCTCTCTCTGGACGGCGTCCCCTCCCAGTATCCTCCTCCTGTAACTGAAAACAACAACCAGTGAGTGGCGAGCAGCCTTTCAGTGGAGCACAGACTGTGGATGATGAGCGCGGTGTAGTTACCGCTGCATGTCTCTGTGCACGTCTCTCCTCATCTCCTCGTCGTCCTCCACCTGACTGCCCCAGTCTGACCGCCGACCGCAGCGAGACACGGGGCCGCCGCTCTCGGGAGTCGTGAAGCTGGAGAGCAAACAAACCAGAAAATGAGGGGTTTTACTTAATGTCACCACGTGCGCTCGTGGGCGTGGCATATCGGCGTGGATATATTTACCTGTCATTTCTGTTATCTGGCCGTTCGTTCTTGTGAGCCTTGTCGCCGCCTTCGGGGTCCCTCTTGGTCCTCAGACTCCCGTCGACCCCCCTCTTCCTGCAGTGGGACCACCGAGATGATCCGTGACTCCTTCACCAACACAGACAAAACACACGGTCTAAATATTCATAAACAAGCAGCAACACGTTGTTATAAAACGCCTTTAACACAAGCAGGGCGGCTCGACCACAAAAACCCCTGAGCCCGGAACCCTGAGCCGGTCTGAATGTGACGGCGACCCGTCATTCCTCTAACAGTTAACTGTTTGTTCAGACGCTTTGGATCCACTCAATAACAACTATTCTTTGTCTCCTTTTCTCTCCACATATCATTGATTGTGTTAGTACTTCATCTCCTGACTCTCCCAGTTGACCCGGGTTAGCTGGGTGTTACAGTGTTAACCGGTGACCCGGGTTAGCTGGGTGTTACAGTGTTAACCGGTGACCCGGGTTAGCTGGGTGTTACAGTGTTAACCGGTGACCCGGGTTAGCTGGGTGTTACAGTGTTAACCGGTGACCCGGGTTAGCTGGGTGTTACAGTGTTAACCGGTGACCCGGGTTAGCACCGTTCTCCTTCACACAGCTCACAACAATAATTAAGTGAACCGTGCTAACTGCTAACGTTAAGTGACCTACTTTACAGGCAGCCAATGAAAACACGACTTTTAAACGTTAAGAGTAAAACAGAGGGAGCTAAGCTAACATGAGCTAACACAGAAGAGACTCTTCACTGAAGCTCAACCAACTCACACTTTCATCAATAAAACAGGATGTTTGTGTTAATTTAATCAATAAAACAGGATGTTTTTGTTAATTTAATCAATAAAACAGGATGCTTGTGTTCTAGTTCAGACTGAGACACGATGAAAGCTCTTCATGACGGTTTATAAAGAAACGTTGGTCTCGTGACTCACCTGTTTTCGCTGCTCTGAGCTTCACGTCGTCTCTCTCTGTTCCACTCAGACATTTTATTGATTATTGATAATTAGTGTAAAGAGTTGTTGAAGTGTCTGAACGCGTCTTCACAGCAGCCTGCAGACCCAGAGTTACCGCCAACTGGGAAAGGCGCGCGGACCCAAACAATCACACCGGGGACGTCACCGGAAAGGGGCGTGGAAACTTCTTCTTCTCTTTTTTATTTGGCGTCATTGACTTCCTGTTTTCGTTGACTCAGCCCGAGATAACGCTTTAAAACACTTTCTTTATGTATCGGTCGTAGGCTAGTTCATAGATATATATAAAAACCGATGTTTATATCTAAAATAAATACAGAGGCTGTGTATTTAGTTATAATTATACTGGAGGTTACTAATATAACATACCTGGGACAATTAAATGTTGTAAATAATGATTTAATATAAATGCCTTGAGTGTGTGTAGCCATTGCTTTAGCTATCTGTTTATATTTATGAAAGCTCGTGGTTAAAATGATGCATTGAGTATGCAGAAATACACATCTCTGACCATACCGGTCAAGTTTTGGATATTAAGGAACGGGTGTTTCCCGGCCAAAGCGGGATATTTAACTGCTATGTGTCTGACGTTTATAACAAATCAATCCGTTTGAAAATTGAGCGAGTCAGGTTTATTTAAATAGTACATGCACCATTGACATCAACGTACTGAGGGGGGGGGGGGGGGCAGCTGCCTGACCCAAGATGGCCGACACGTTGCTACGTCGCTCCCCATCGACGAACAGCGCGAGAACAACATCTATGGGCTTGTGTATAATACCTGGAGCGTCACAGTATATGCTCTTTCTAGACATACTCACATATACACTCTTTATAAATATATATAATTTATTTATAATATATAAATAAATACACACATGAACACTTGATTGTTGTACAGTCCTTGTGTGTCCTACTGAAAGGTGCTTATGTACTATATTATAAACACACCTTCCTTCACTGACACTCTCTAACACATGCACACTTTCTCATCGTCATGTTGCTGGCGCTCATATTATGGGTAACAAATACGAACGTGTCTGCACATACAGTGCTATACACCAATTTATTTTAGAGAGGGAGAGTCTTCTGGAAGAAATGAATTCAAATGAACAATCATACTCGTTTCTTCACTAAAATAATTCAAATGAATTCATTTATATATTTATCAATAAGCCATAGCCTACCATGTCTTTGTTAGAGCATAATACAAAGTCTTTTGGAATGAAAACACGTATTTTTCAACGTGTCAAGCGTCCTGTATCATAATTACATTTCTGCTGTTTGTTACAAACCAAACCGTGTGAAAATCCGTTTGAAATTCAGGGAGTTAAGATGATTATTGTAATCGAGGATAGACCTTCCTCAATAGAAATGAATGCAAGAGACCCATCCAAGATGGCGGCCGCGCTGCACGTGAGCTCCAATAGACAGCGTCAGTCGATGAGGCGTCTACGTATATTATGTCTATGCATCACAGTATATGCCGTGCACGGTGCTGTATAACACCTGGTATATGCCGTGCATGGTGCTGTATAACACCTGGTATATGCCGTGCACGGTGCTGTATAACACCTGGTATATGCCGTGCACGGTGCTGTATAACACCTGGTATATGCCGTGCACGGTGCTGTATAACACCTGGAGCGTCACAGTAGATGCCGTGCATGGTGCTGTATAACACCTGGAGCGTCACGTGGTATAATGAGCAGAGTCCAGAGGTGAGAGTTCTGTCATGTTTTTATTGGTATTTTTGGAGAAGACCATAGGTTTTACAACAGATTTAATAATAATTGAGAGCTCTAAAGAGAGAGGGAGAGTCATTCTACCATCCACTGTTGCCATCGGCTGCTTATATTGTCAACAGGCAAACTCCTAATCACCATAGAAACAAAAGAAAACAAGAAAAAAATCCAACATTTCTGATTTTAGTAAAGAACATCCAGGATTGCATCATTCAATTATTCAGAAACAAAAGGGTTTAACATGTCTTACATTGGGGGGGGGGGGGTCTTTAAGGAAGGAGAGAGAAACGGGTGGGTGGGGGTCAGTTGTCTCTTTACCTCAGTCTCCATGGAAACCAGACAGACACTGGGGGTAGGAGGAAGACAGGATGGAAGGGAGAGGAGGGTGAGTGTTTGTCTGAGGGGGGGGGGGGGAGGGGAGTCAGGGGGGTCAGGGGGCTACAGCCTCCACATCCAAAAACAACCTGCCTCTCTGTGTTTGTTTGGAGTGCAGATTTCTTTATTTACAGGTGAACATTTCAGCACACACATCGACACGCTGTCTGCCGCTCAGCCAGGAAGAGACACCTGTTGGTCCTGGTCACCAACACTGCTGCACCTCTGCTCGGGGGGGGTGGGGTGGGGAGGGGGTAGGGGGCGGGGCGGGTGAAGTCACACCTCAGAAACCTGCAGAGGCAGAAAAACATTGTCAGAATCACAGGTGACATTCACACTTGAGAGAGCTGCAGACAGAATCAGAGATCCTCCGTCTCCTGAAACCTGCAGAGACACGGAGGAGGAGGAGAAGAGGTCAAAGGTCAGGAAGAAAACTGGCACGCAGGAGAAGAAGCAGATCCTGATTCTGGTTTGAAAACACCTGAGTGGAGGTTCACTACAGTCCACTGATTGATCAGCAAGAACTGTCAATCACTGCGGAAGCTACAGAGCCCCGCCCACCTGTCAGTCACTCTCACTTAAATACCCGACTGACAGCAGCAACTTTATGAGACGTGGTTTCATACTTTGAATCTGTGAATGAATCCAGTGAAAGCCCCGCCCACTGAGAGCAGCTCGCTCGGCAGGAAAGCGCTCGAACCCGTCTACACCTAAAACCTGTCCGTTCACTCGCCTGGAAACAGAATCATTTTAAACGCACCGCCATGTTTGACCACATGTTGAATAAAGTTAATAGAAGTCGTATTGAAATCTACTCTGGTCCCAGAACACTTAGCATCATGCTAACAGAATAATGTACTGAAGACTGTAACAGGTTCAACATGTGAGTGAGGGAAAGAGCAGAGACTGTGATCGCTGACTGAAGGGAGAGCTGTCAGGGCAGAGGGTGTGTGTGTGTGTGTGTGTGTGTGTGTGTGTGTGTGTGTGTGTGTGTGTGTGTGTGTGTGTGTGTGTGTGTGTGTGTGTGTGTGTGTGTGTGTGTGTGTGTGTGTGTGTGTGTGTGTGTGTGTGGAGATACAGGACGTGCCTGAACCTCTGTAATGAGTGTTTGGCCTCAGGAGGTTTCTCAGTGGGCGAGGTTCCTCCTGACATTAAACACGCACACACACGCTCTCCGGTGTGTTCTGACATCTCCTCTGATTTTCAGGCTGCTTGACGGAGTTTTTTTAACTTCATTGGCTGTTTAAACCACAAGTGAGAGCAGCTCATGTAGTCACACACACACACACACACACACACACACTTAAACCAGCCTGTCAGTTCTCTGCTTCAGGGTGACATGCAGAGCAGCTCGATCGTTGACTCAGGGAAAGTTCTTGTGACCGGCTTGTATGAGTGACACACAGAAGCTAGGCTAACCATCGCTGTGATGTGAGTGTACGCTGTGTTTGAAATGACACGCACGTTCCTCCACCTGCAGCGCACTCATCAACTCTTTGAGTCAGTGGACCAAACAGACAACAGACTCAAACTATCGCCTGTCCTGAGAGCACACAAGCAAGAATTGACGATTTTAAGCAGACACCCCGTTTCGATTGTCCTCTGACGCTCGCTTGGACGGCTGAAGAGCGAAGAGGGCGGGGCTCTACGAAAACACTCAAAACGTTTGACTCGTGTCAAGAGCGGGGAAAAACTTTTACCGGCTCACAGCGAGCCGTTTGACGAGCCTCTGAGCGTCCTGACTTCAATACAAAGCAGTCTCCTTTAGTGTGTCCGCCTTCAAAATAAAAGCACCAGATGTCACACTGTTTGCAAGGAGAAAGTGAAATTCACAGAGCAAAGTAGGATGTATTCAACGGACGCAGAGTGCACAGCGAGCGTGCCGTCATGTGCCATGATTGGCCTATATGTCACGCTCGTGTTGTTCAGTAAACGATTTTGACGGCGTGCTGTGAAGGGGAATCTTCAGGGCAGGAGAGAGCCAAAGTTACCTGGAGCTGCAGGTGTGTAAACCGAGAGCTATGAGTGGGACTTGGTGAAAACCTTGCTCTGGGACTGTTCTGCTTCAGAGGATACCAGCGGCTCACACGCAGCAGGTATCCTCACATCCGGCATGCGTCATCATGAACCCGGATGTTTCTGTGTGAACACACCTGACGGCCCTGATGCAGGGAGGGGCCCAAAGAGGCGTACGCCACACTCCCACTTTATGATCTGAGAGGAAACGTGAGCAGGGTGAACAAACATTCTGAGGAGCCACATCGTCCAATCAGAGTCCAGTGTTCTGTTATTCTCAAAGAGGAGGTTTTATAACTCTTATCTACTTATGCACACGTTAAGTCCCGTTTTATTAATGAGACCCCAGGTCTGGACCAGGTCTGGACCAGGACCAACAGCTGTCTCCGAGTCTGCTTCAGGAGAAAAAAACAGTTAATGCTTTATCAAACACGTTTGCATTGAATAAATAATTCAAGAGAAAATAAAGTGAGAGAGAAAGTGACACTGAGACGTTCTGTGTTAGTTTTTGTCTCTGTGACACACACACACACACACACTCACACACACACACACCTGTCTCCATGTGTGAGAACACTGACAGCTCCTGATGCAGCTCGTTACCCGAGCAGATTGAATGTTCTGTTAACATCTTCTGAACGAGGCCTTCAATCATTCACTGATCCTCATGTTCACATTTTGTCCAGGTGTTAACTCAACGTCGACACCCGATGTTTCTTTACAGACCGCCGCTCTAATCTCCCACAGTTGTTAGTCACACCCGTCACTCGCGGCGTGAATTTTCCCCGTCAGACACGAGGGGCCGGTGGGACTCTAGGCGTGACTAAAGCAGAAACACTTCCTGTAGCTACGTACATGTCACACCTTCCTGGTGAGCAGAAAGAGTAAGAAGCAGCGTCATTATATGCACGGAGCTCGTGGCTCATTGGTCGATGTAAACGCCATCAACCCTCCTTCTGCGTTCACACATCAGCTCCCCTCGACCTCACAAAGACGGCTGTGAGGCGGCGGAGAAAACTCCACACCGGCTGCTCCCACTGATTTTTGATTGTTCTGAGATCTATCAGAGCTGCACTCAGCGAGACGAGTCTATCATGATGATGTCATCATGTATGACCTGTCTGCGTTTCCTTCTTCGTCCTGACTCATCATCATCATCATCGTCACTGATTGAGCACACAGGTGTGTGACTACCCTCACACACAGAGCACAGCAGGAAAGGTGAGGCAGTAGAAGTTAGAGAGACTGCAGCAGAGTCACAGTGTGGGATTAAAGCAGAGAGCCCGTCGTCCAGCCCCAACACACCAACAGAAGAGCAAGGCAGCAAAGTTAGTAGTCAAATTCCCCAAGGACGTCTTTGCTTCTGCAAGACAGACCAATTGTGTCTGATTTTATTTCAATTTGTTTGAGTGTGCCTCCTCAGACTGATGAAGATGTTAGTCTTCATCATTCAGCAGGAATTTAACTTTTCCAATCAGCTGGTTTTTGTCTGTTTTTGACTCGGGGGGGCACTGGGCTGTGGTCAGGGAGTCACACCATCTCTGATGGTCCTAAATACACGAATAAAACAAGCAATTGGTGTCTGTAAAACGTCGCTTGGCTGTTTGCTACTAACCTTTCATGTTAGGCTTGGGTTTGTCAGTTTGCTTGCCTGTGGGGGTTTGTGCC
>NC_136699.1:26281564-26296564 GCF_947650265.1 Symphodus melops
AGAGAGAGAGAGAGAGCTGCCGTCTATGGTTAATCGAGATTTAAACCGACACACAGGTAACAGAAAGTAATCACAGGATTCACTTGGACTACAGGTGTGTTAGTACTCTAACCTGAATCGATGCTCTTTAATGTTTATCTGCATCAGTGTACACAACAGCGTGTCTGACTGTCAACTTTACAGCCTGAAGATTTAAACACAAGCACACTGAATGAATCTGTGTCATGTGATCAAACTTGGCTCATCAGCTGATTAAAATCACTTACCGCCTTCAATCAGAATATACAGAGCGACAGTGAGCTGACATGAGACAGTGAGACGTGTCTGAATATCCAGCTGGATGCTTCTACTCGTCTAAACTGAGATACAGGAGAGTCAGGCCGAGTGTGAAATATTACAAAACAAATCAGGAATGAAAAGTTTGATCTCCAGACAGAATAAAGGAATCTGATTGGACATGAACAATCCTGAGTCCAGACCTACGCGGCTCAAAGGTTATTTGTGTAAAGGGATTAAAAGTAAATATAGTCTCAGGAACAAAGCATCAGTCCACTCAGTCCAAACATGTGAACACACAGGTTCACCAGAGAAGCACGGCCCTGCGCTAAGCTCCAGGCTAACATGCTATCACAGCAAGGAGATGATGCTAAGCTAACAGGGCTAAGAGCGGGGAGGACAGGTGAACACAGGTGAACCTGTGACATGAGAAGGGGACGGAAACAACAACGTCAACTCCTCATCCCTCCGACTGTACGATCAGGAGCTGCAGCTGACTGACAGAAACATTCAAAACACACGGGAGGCTTCTGACTGTTACAGCCGATCATTCTCTTACACTACTCCTTCATATTTCAGACTCCAACACATCTGAGTGAATATCAACGACAGTTTGATTCTGTGTTCAGCTGCTATCATGTGTCCACACAGGTGAGTCATGTTCATAGACTGGACTCGTACAGGTCCTCCTCCTGTAACCACTCATCATTAGGGATGGAAAGATCCATCGTGGGGGCAGTTCAACATCCATTCAAAGCTGCCACGGTACTTTCAAAAATTCATCGCAGTAACAGCAGCTGAAATCAACACAGCTCACAGCTGATCAAGATTTTCCGTTTGGTGAGTTCATTTCAGAGAGCTCTCTGACCCAGAGCGGCTAACTGTTTCACCATAAAGTCATCAACACGATGCTCTCAGCGCGTTTTATTGTATCTGCAGCTGTAGAGCAGACGGGGTTGGTTGGAAGCAGCAGCAGGCGTTACCATGGTAGCTGCAAAGACTTCTTAGCCCTGTTCATCCAAACAAGTTTAAGAGCCAAACAGATTACGAGGTGCATCGGTGTTTTCATACAAAATTAAAGCTATCTCTTTTTTTTTCAGTCTCATTTTGTAAAAACTTTTTTTTTTTTTTTTTTTAATTGTGAAAAAATCGTATCGTGAACCCAGAATCGTGAATCATATCGTGACTCGAGTGAATCGTTACATCCCTACTCATCATACATTCATACACAGCACAGCCCCCCCTGAATGTAGGATGATCTGCTGTATAGTGTGCAGACACACACACACACACACAATACAAGTGGAAACAAACTGAACATTGTAACAGCTTGATTTTAAAATTAGAAATCGACTAAAAGCTTTTTAGTAAGTAAAACTTGTCCTGGAACTATTTTTGCGTGAAAGTCGATGAACTACAAATGAGCTTCAGAATAAAATAGATTTTCCTGGTTCTGAGTCTCGTCCCGGTTTGGATCAGAATCGGGATGTTTACATGCTTCTGGAATAAGACTCCGACCATCTTCCACTGAAAGGAAGAACGTGAGACTGTTTGATCCAGGAGATGTTCAAAACAAGGCCACGCCTCCTCCAGAGACACGCCTCCTCCAGAGACACGCCTCCAACGCCTGTCCCTTCACGTTCACACGACAGACTTATCAAATAGAAGAAACCGTAATTAACAAAACTAAAGTTTATATTGATTTTCACAAAGCTGCAAAAAGATGTGTGACCGATATTAAGGTATTACATACGATGGTATTACACAGGCCATAACAAGATTAACGCCACTTTTACATTAAAATGTAATAGAATATGTTCTTTAGTTAAGATAACACATCACATTCACCCCTCAGCGAGTAGATATAAAGTGTTAAAGATGCAAAAAGACCATCTGTTGTTTTCTACCAAGTTTAATTTCATGCAGTTCACTTTTCTCACAGCTGTTTAAAGAAAAACTAAACTGGACCCCCTGATCCACCTAGATTTAAGGACTACCAAATCCTGATTCCAAGCACGGGTCAGGGAACTTCACACTACACTTACAAAGGTCCCACAAACTGAACGCTCCTCGTGGCTCGCTTTAACTCCACATCTCTCATTCTCACCTCATCTTCTTTGTTCGAGAAAATTCATAAATGATCAAATATCAACAGAAGCCAAAGTCCTGGTCACAGTGTCTGTGGCACTGCTGCATGTCATCCCCCCCCCCACACACACACACACACACTTCCTTTCACTCTCAGCTGTCTGAGCCAATAGAAGAAGAAAAGAAACATCGATAGCATGACAGCCTGTTCTGTTCTCTTTTGAAATGAAACTGATGACCTCTGACAGCTTTAATCCTGACCTCACACTGCTAGCCTCTGCTCGACGATACAGGTCCGTCAGATACAATAGAGTACGTTTTAAAAACAGCCATCAAAACTGTGAACAACATGTGATGATGGAAACAGATATCTGAGGACTGATGTGTGTTATATGTGTGTGAGTGTGTGCTATGGTGTCTCCCTGCCTGTACAGAATGAATCTCCCCACGGGGACAATAAAGTAACTACCCGACCTGATGATCTCCACACGCTCACACTTTCATGGAGCCTTCACATGTGCAGAACCTGTTTTTGATTTACCTTTAAATGTCTGTCGTTACGAACAGAAAACACTCCAAGAGCCGAGATTTAAATTCATGACAACCTGCTGAGTCTGCTTCATCTGTAAAGTGTGATTAAAGGTTTCAGCAAATGTACTCAAACATGTTCTCCGTTTGCTGCAGCGTCACTCAAAGAGTAAAAACTAAATCAGGACACCAATACAAAGAAAAACACAGTGACTGTGTCGGTTTACTAACCCGACTGTTGACAACATCCTCAGTGTGAAGTCATAGTGTAAATAGTATAAAAGTGTGCTGTTGCGCACACAGCCAGTGACTGTCTGCATAAGCTAGCTCTGAGGACGTTGTGTGCTCGTCCTACAGCAGCTGTGATTCAGATTATTCTGATAAAGAGATATGAGACGTGACTTATTATTGATATGTAGTTTCATGTTTGAGTGATTGTCTCATATTAGTAAAAATAATAATCACATGAAGCGGCCCTTTGAAACACTCTAAGATGTTTCACTTTAAGTGGTTAATGCTTTTACACTAACTCGCTCCATTCTCTAAGGTTCTACCTGCACAGAACCAATCAGTGTTCAGAATGTCGGAGCAGAGCCAATCACGTCCCTCCTCTTTTTTTTGCATCGCTGTACTGCAGGTCAAAGTGAGACACTTCCAAACTTGAGCATGAACTACGCGGTGTTAGCTGTGACAACAGTGCTCAGGGTCACCTCAGGACTGCTGGGTTACCATGGTTACTATGCTACCTGTGCAATAGGTCACATGGTGCAGGTGTTCAGCCTTACCTTGTTACAGTGACGGCCGATGCCCATAAGGAAGTTGTCTGGTTTGATGTCTCTGTGGATGAAGTTCTTTGTGTGTACGTATTCAATTCTGCTGATCATCTGAAGAAGAGGAGAAAAATCGATGGTTAACTTTTTGTTTCATCATCATCATCAGAGCCAGGATCCAAATCAACACCGGCCAAGCACCAAATGTCAGTTGTTTTTCTGTTTCGTGGGCAAACAGAGCTATCCACCATGTTGTTTATATTGAACAGCTACGTTTCACTACTCCTTTGCTGTCTGCACGAGGGCTGGGCGATACATCGAGTTTTTAAGACACATTTTCAAACAAGATACAGGGTAAGACACTATTGTTAACATCACTATAGTTTATGTTGCATTAAAATAACATTCTACTCGTCTCCCGTAGAGCTGCAAGTTTTTCCTCTCTGAGCCAAACTCAAAATCTCCGTTTATTTTGTGATGCAGAAAATTAATTCACTTGTTTGCTATGTTGAACTTGTGCAACTGACCGTTAATATAAGTTACATAAATATATATCGAGTATCGCCATTTGTCGAAAAAAATGTGGAGATAGAAGTTTAACCCTGGTCTGCACGTCAGATTATCACTGGTCATGATGTGGTCAGTTGGACTTCTCTCCGTTGGCTCATGCAGAAGACAGACGGTGCAGGACATGATACACGTACGCTCCACTTTCTACCTCCAACACGTGCTGCAGGAGCAGACGTAAACACACGAGCATGAATGGTCTTCACTTCTTATGACTTATAAAACAGACGGAGTTTGTAAAGTTCAGATTCAGCGGTGGTTCAAGAGGGGAGCAGGGGAACTTCTAACGTATTCATATTTATTATGTCTAACTTCCTAATCTGATGAATAGGTCTGTTGCAATGAAGGACATTTCCCCAAGATGATTAAAGGTGGTGATCATCTGTCGTTCTGGACGGAGAGCACACGGCTCTGTGGCGTGAACGCTCGTCTCTGTCTCTGACGTCACTGCGTTTTTGTGAAGAAAACTAAATTTGCAAGCGGAGAGCTCAAAGGATGTTTGCTCGTTTCACACGGATCTTTTCGGCATTGACATATTGCATCATCTAAATCAGCTGGTTCTTCAGCTTCATTTGGCAGAAAGCTGAAATGTTAACAAATGGGCGAGGTTACACGTGTCTGTGCGACTGTCTGAACACTGTGTGGTGAGGTGACTTCACGTGTGGTTGTGGCGGTCGCCGTTGTTCACCGTGGTGATCTGTGGTGACGCAGCACCTTATAAACTCAATGACATGTACGGCAACAGATGAGCGTGTGTGAAAAACTTCATTCAGGAGTCGGCCCTGGGAGAAGCTAGTCAGCTGAATGTGGGCGACATGTCTGAGCTCTTCACTCTGGATACAGACGTCCCCGTGCTACGATCTGTACTCACTGTTATTTTGTTATAAGCTGATCTCGACACACTCGCTCTATCTTCACTGACAGGGCAGTAAATGACTGCCTGTTTCTCCATCTGCTTCAAGCTTGTGGTTAATCATCGACCTTGAGGGGCGGGGCCTAAAAAGGCTCTACAGTCTAGGTAAAGTGTCACACTCTAAGATTATTTATTAATGTTTTTAAAATCGATGTTATCGGTGGAGATTTCTCTCTCACCTTTGCCCTGATTGGAGAAACGTTGAGGGCTTCTATCACGTCTTATCGTTTGTAGTTATTTATCATGTTTTAGAGCTCGTGTTGTTCATCGACCTCCAGGTACAAATAAAAACCTGACTTTTATTCCTGTACATTTAACTCAAGTTTTATTGCACTGCACGTTATCGTAGCCTTTTTGAAATGTGCTTCAGAGTATTGATGTTTCTGACGTAAAGTCTAAAGCCTAGTTCATACTTCTGTGTCACATCCACGCCGTAGCTACGCGGTCAAAGTGGACCCTACGCACACCTCCAAAAAAGTCCCGACTAAGTGACGACGTGAACCACAAGGGCTGTGATTGGTCCGCTCAGAACGGCATTTCCGGCAGTTTCTTTTCTGGTCCCGACAGAAATATTAAAAGGCTGTATACGGCGAAGAAAATCGTCCCGTCGACGTTCTAAAGTAGTGAAAATGCAAAACTCTGGCGTGTTTAAAGCATTGAGTGTAACACAGCTGAGTGTTTCCGTGTGTATTTGTCCTCGCCGCTCACAGCCTTCTCTGAAACAAAGCTGGATGAGTTCTTGTAATAAAGAGTCACATGACAGTGACAGAGGAGATGAACTGCTGGATGTCTTCTTCGTTGGTTTTGTTTGTGTAGCGTTTTTCTCCTTTGTTGAATTCATTAGCGGTTAGCTGTTATCATATGACGCAATTTACATAGCGGCTATTGCCATCCGGCTTCCACGCCGCCTAGCAAACAGGGCACGGGTGGCTGTAGAAACATAAACGGGATCAGGCTGAATCGAACAAAACCGATCCGTACCGGACTGCTGTGTGGAAACGGGGCTTTAGTTACCTGGTCTGCCAACATGAGGACCGTCTTCATGGTGAAGCGACGGGAGCAGAAGTTGAACAAGTCCTCCAGACTGGGTCCCAGCAGATCCATCACTAGGACGTTATAGTCCTTCTCCTGTCCATACCACCTGCACACACACAGTTCATCATTAGAGGGGAATCTCACACACACACACACACACACAAACTGACTGAACTAAACTCACAGATCATACTCTGCCTCCTATTTAAGAAACATTTCAGGGATTGTGTGATTGATCCGTGACTGGAAACATCGAGACAGCTGTGAGTGTCGCTCACAGACTGACCTCAATAAAGTTTAAACTGTTTATTACAAAGGAAATCAAAGTCTTCACTCTGCATATCATGTCCAGTTAACCAAACAGTGTTTGAATAAACGTCTACATCCTGTACATCACTGACACCAGGTCCCCATGTGACCCTGACAGGAACAACAGGGTCTGTTAAACGTAGCATGACGTTCTGATATCCTTCGGTTTGAGACCTCTGAAAACACAAGTGTGTCACAGATCGGTTCAGCAGGATTTCTCCGGGTTGTTTGTCGGGCAGGAAATGTGTACTAAGGCAAAACAAACAGAGGACAGCGAACGTGACGCAGAACGGGTCATTCAGGGCTGAACCTGTTTACACGGGTGATGATGAACGGGGGGGAATAAACCCAGGGGGAGTTTCTTTTAGGTTATTTGTCTTCAATCACACAAAAAATTAAATGGAGACTGAATTCAAAGTGGTGTGTGTGTGTGCCAGTCTCTCTCCCTCAGCCCTTGAAGAGCAGCTCTGAGATTTGTGGTCAGTCAGCAGATAGGTCAGATGGTAAAATGCTGACCACCGTTTTAGTCCTGAACGTCGTAAAATGACACCAATAACCACCTAACTCTAACTAAGCTCATTGATGCTGACTCACGACAGCATCAAACACGTTTACCTCCTTGTAATGTTTTCTGACTTGTTATGGAGAGAATCCCCTCCTCCTCCATGGCGATGACTGACGTGATTAATGAGAGACCAATCTCATTTATCCAAAGTCTCAAACCAGCTTCTTCCAGGGGGTGACAAACATCTGTTACTAAAGTTAAACGATTTTAGGAAAAGATTGAAGTGCGATTTTTCTGGCAGAAATTGCGATTTTGATTTTTGTTTCAAATCAAGTTTGGGCAATGTTTTCGATGTACAGTAATATTTACAAACATGACAGGAAATGACATCATACCAGTTAAAACTTTAAATGCCAGAACTCTAAATTAATAGACTGAAAACTAAAGTTAAGAATTGATTTCAGATTTATTTATTAAGAAGAAACACACAGACGGTGTGATGTTCTTGTTTTTCTGTTCATAAGTGTTGATGTATTTTGGGCCTTTGGGGTTGCCGTAGGTGACTTAGTTCACAGAAGTTTAGCAACAAGAGAAGCTAACACTGTCTCCATATTTTCTTCTACCCATACGGCTGAAACATTTGCCTGTGAGCGTCATTTCATGTTTAGCTCTTGTATTGTTTCTTTTGAGTATGTTTAATAAAGTTACAACGTGAGACAACAATTGATACATTCGCGATGCTAACTGCTAGCATTCCTATTCAAATTCTCATAGACGTTAGCATCAAGCTAGCTGACTTTTTGGTTGTTTAGCATATAATGAGATGAATAACTTATGTTTGATGTCTGTTTAGTTTTACAGCTTCTTTAATTAAAGACTGGACACAGAAAATTCAGCTTCTTTATTGGAGGAACACTGTGAGCTATCTGTGGAGCTGTGTGTCAGGCTAAAGAAGTCACGCACACACGCAGGGGCAGAGTAGACGGCGTGAGTGAATTAGTTGACAACAGCTCCTGGGTCAGTCGGGAAAAGCACTGCCAAAAACCGCGGCTTTGGCGATCACGTGATTGTGTTTTTTGAAATCGTGAATTCGATCAGAAAACGATAAATCGTTCAGCCTTATCCGTTACTGTACATTTAACTGAGAAAGCATTATGTTGTGCTCAATCAATCAATCACAGATTTAATAATTTTATCTGATCACAAATTGGGCTTTATTTTCTAAATAAGGAGTTCCCAGCTGTGCTGTTTCACAGAGTCTGAGTAGAGACGTTCACAGACTGAGACTACAGCCACTGTGCGAGGACGATGCTATCGTTATGTTAGCTGCAGACACGGTGAGAGTGAACGGAGAAAAGTCGAACCGACCGTTTGAGCGGATCAAGTCTTCCCGACTTCGTCTGTGCGCTGGTGTACACAACACGCCTAATGTACGGAGGCTATAGTTCTCAAAGCAGGCAGCCCAGGTTTGGAGTCTGGCCTGGGGCTCCTTTCCTGACGTCAACCCCCCCCCCCTCGCTAAAAATCACAACACGATGTTGTCTCTAATAGCTGGAAGCCGTTAGCATCAAGTCTAACCAGTCGCTGGCATTTTAAAAGTATACTGAGCGCCTATGTTGTTGTTATAAATCGTTTATCTTGCACTTTATGCTTCTGCTCTGTGTGCCTTCAAAACGCCCCCCAGGGACAAAGAAAGTTTAAACCCTGAGAAGTGGCTCTGAGCTTAAACTAACCCCACAGATTGTGTGAAAACAAAGAGTTAAGTTTAGGTGTTAAACCCTGATTAACAGGTTTATAATATGACGCTTTATGTCTAACATCTAAATGTCTGTGTGGTAATATGTAAGCACAGGCTCACCCCCCCCCCCTCGAGCAGCACACACTGCAGGTGTAAGAAAGACAGGTTGTAGTCTGTGGGGGGAGGGGCAGCAGGACCAGCAGGTTACACAGGCTGTACCAACATAAGGCCAGTATAACCAGACCCTGAATGCAGCACAGTGTGGCCGCCTCACTCTCTCATGATACATTCATGGTCCTCTGAAAAGCTGGAAATCATCATGTTATAACCTGCTTTAATTTAACAGATAATCATGTTATAACCTGCTTTAATTTAACAGATAATCATGTTATAACCTGCTTTAATTTAACAGATAATCATGTTATAACCTGCTTTAATTTAACAGATAATCATGTTATAACCTGCTTTAATTTAACAGATAATCATGTTATAACCTGCTTTAATTTAACAGATAATCATCATGTTATAACCTGCTTTAATTTAACATAATCATCATGTTATAACCTGCTTTAATTTAACAGATAATCATGTTATAACCTGCTTTAATTTAACAGATAATCATCATGTTATAACCTGCTTTAATTTAACAGATAATCATCATGTTATAACCTGCTTTAATTTAACAGATAATCATCATGTTATAACCTGCTTAAATTTAACAGATAATCATCATGTTATAACCTGCTTTAATTTAACAGATAATCATCATGTTATAACCTGCTTTAATTTAACATAATCATCATGTTATAACCTGCTTTAATTTAACATAATCATCATGTTATAACCTGCTTTAATTTAACAGATAATCATGTTATAACCTGCTTTAATTTAACAGATAATCATCATGTTATAACCTGCTTTAATTTAACAGATAATCATCATGTTATAACCTGCTTTAATTTAACAGATAATCATCATGTTATAACCTGCTTTAATTTAACAGATAATCATGTTATAACCTGCTTTAATTTAACAGATAATCATCATGTTATAACCTGCTTTAATTTAACACATAATCATCATGTTATAACCTGCTTAAATTTAACAGATAATCATCATGTTATAACCTGCTTTAATTTAACAGATAATCATCATGTTATAACCTGCTTTAATTTAACAGATAATCATCATGTTATAACCTGCTTTAATTTAACAGATAATCATCATGTTATAACCTGCTTTAATTTAACATAATCATCATGTTATAACCTGCTTTAATTTAACATAATCATCATGTTATAACCTGCTTTAATTTAACAGATAATCATGTTATAACCTGCTTTAATTTAACAGATAATCATCATGTTATAACCTGCTTTAATTTAACAGATAATCATCATGTTATAACCTGCTTTAATTTAACAGATAATCATCATGTTATAACCTGCTTTAATTTAACACATAATCATGTTATAACCTGCTTTAATTTAACACATAATCATCATGTTATAACCTGCTTTAATTTAACAGATCATCATGTTATAACCTGCTTTAATTTAACACATAATCATCATGTTATAACCTGCTTTAATTTAACAGATAATCATGTTATAACCTGCTTTAATTTAACACATAATCATCATGTTATAACCTGCAGACTTCAGCCTCGCCTCTTAATGTTCAAACACAGGGCACACCTTGAACATCAGAGTTTTGAACGCTGACTCACATTCAATCATTATCAATCCATTCACACAAACTACCTGCAAGCTCCACTCTAAGTCACTATACACTGTGGACACCATGGTTACACACAGACCGTGTGTGTGTGTGTGTGTGTGTGTGTGTAGCTCAGGTTACACAGATCACTAGTCAGTCATTGTGCGTCTCCCAGTGTCAGCTGCAGTGCAGGCTGTATATGGACTTGTGTTAGCATGTGCTGTTAGCCAGATATAGAACAGGAGGAAAATGAACACCACACACACACACACACACGCACACAGTGTATTTTCTCTCTGACGTACCACAGAGAGGGGGGCACTGTGTATCAGTAAGAACAGGTCTGAACACTAATATTTACTCGGTCACACCCTCAATCTGCTCACAAGCTCATCATGAGTCACAGTTCAATCGACCTCAGAGCATTTACATCATCTGACCATCTTCAGTTCATCAGTAGCTTCATAAGAAGTCTGTTCTGTTAATTAAAGCTGTATAACAGCAGACTAGAGCACTACATGAGCTCCATGCAGCACAGGACCAACGACTAACAGCACACACAGGATCAGGGACAAAAACCAAAGCAGCTTTCTGATCAGCTGAAGGAGCAGAAAATAAACACGTTCACTTCTTTCAACGTGAACACTCAGTACATCACATTACACCATGAGGCATGACCATAGTCCTCACACACTCACCGAGTGTTACTCTGACCGAGGCAGAGTAACACACTTCAGTCTGACAGCAGGCCCGACTCTACCTACATCCATTTAAACAGGATCAGATTGATTTAACTGTGATCACACCCAAACTGAACCATCAGTACCGTCTGCATGCACAGCTGAGCCATGTTTACAGCTCAATCAGGCCATTTAAAAAGGACTACTTCCTTTTTCCTCTTACACACAAACATGTGGAGAGAATGGATTGAAAGAGGGAAGTACTTCTGACTCCACTACAGAGTAAGGCTGTATGCCTCCCCCGCTCAGACACCAAACAATGACAAACAAGTCAGCCAGAGACACACTGGGTGCATGTCAAAGTATGAAAACACTGACAGCTACACAGCACTCCATGTGTACTCCATGTGCTCTCTTGTTTTCTACTCTAATCATTGAAGTCGTTCCACTTCTGGGAAGGAAAGGAACCTGTGGAGCACGCTCAGACGCGTGAGGCCAGTTTTAAGGTCGACACATGAGGAGTCCCAACTGTACCATCAAGGCACGTCGGTCCCACTTTCAGAAATGTAGACCAACTTGTTCACAGTTTTTAATAAAAGTCCAGTTTTAGTAACACAAAAATAACTTCATGTAAACATTAAGCATCATCATCATGGGTCAAGCCTGGCCTACAATACAAGTATGCTTTCAGTTCTTGCACGGTGTGTATTACAGAGTGTACCAATGCTTCAGTTTACTGTGTCTGTGTGTGTAAGTAGGCCACAGCTTGTCCGTACAGATGAACTATAGTTTAGCTCCAGCTCACATTAAACAGTTAGAAAACAGCTCACTATAATAACATGTCATATCAGTCGCAGTGACAGAGAGAGGAGACCCGCAGTGAACGCACCCTCCTCCTGGGCTGGGATTGTTGTTTTCTCCGCTCAGCTCCGCCGCCATTTTCTCTGACAGGCAGCAGCCATGTTGGAGCTAACACAACAAAGAGGAGCGGCCATTTCCAGAGACTAGCTGTGTGTGTTCATCTGCACACAACAAAAAAAAAAACAGCTGCTGCTGCTCACTTTCACGACACATCTGGTCTGTGGACAGCAGCCGTGCTGACATGAGGGGTAAAAACACGACGGCGTGTTTCAGCAGGAGCAGAAAAGCCGTCGTTACAGATGAAACCCGACGTGAAGGCCTGACGCGAAGACCGCAAGACTGCTGGTCTAAACAAACTTTAAGTCACAAAGCAGACAACACGACTCTGTGCAGGCTGTCTGCAGCAAACACTACATCTCGCTCTCTCACATACACACACACTTAGGGATGATTGACAGGTACTTTTGATCCTCTTACCTGATGTGCGGGATCCCGACTCCTCCCTGCAGGATTTTGTACAGTTTGCTTTCATACAGCAGCTGTGGATGCCTGGCTTTCTGTGACTCCAACTTTACTGCTACCTCCTTAAAAAGCGAAATACAAAACATATTAAAGTTTACATATTTACATATTAAAGTTTTCAGCCTGAAACCCACACAGTCACTGTCACAGAAGAGGTAAACTTTATATGTTCATATGTATGCCTCATCAAATCCACTTCACACCCTCCAGGTGACTTTTAAAACCTATAAGACAAAGTGCCTGACATGATCCGGACCCCTTACTATGATTATACACAGACCACGAACGTTACGTTACCTCTCCGTTTGTGATGTTAATAGCCAGATAAATGTCACCAAAAGATCCGGATCCGATCTTCCTGACCAGCTTGTATTTTCCACCGACTATAAACTCGGCTTTGGAGCCGCTGCTGCTCGCCATGATCTCCCCCAGATGAGCTCTGAATGTCAGCGGATGGTGAGTGAGTCCTGTTTGTCCAGCTGATGGAGCTAATTATCGACCAGCTCCTGATCCGAAAAAAACTACCGATAACCAACGGAACAACTCGAGCTGTATGATAGATATCTTCTGGATTCGTTTGATTTATTCATATGCTACCTCCTACAGCGAATCTTCATCGAATAAAATCTCCGCAGAGTTGAAGTATTTACATCCAAACTGAGTCCGGAAAGCTTGCGGCCTTCGGCGGCTAGCTCGATCAGCTAGTCAGAGCTAACGCAGGCTAACGTTAGCATCGAGCTAACGCCGTCGCGAGGACCCGCGGCGCGAAATCTGTCCGTTCCTCCTCGCGTGATGAGGGACAGAAACCGCCGTTTTAATCACACTTTCGACGGTTTCGATTCCCCTTTTTCGACCTTTTCAATCCTTCGGTGGGGGCAATTTTGTCAAACTTCCAGGGTCGCAACCGTCGGTACAAAGCGCAACCCACTCACTCCGCCATCTTGTCTTCTCTACCCTTCTTTCTCTCAGCTGGTTTCCGTTTGAGGCGATTAGCTAAGGTTATCTCATGATGCGTTCAGGGGCCGTCGGAAAAGATAATGCCAAGACTCATGACGTGTGTTTAATTTGTACCTTCATCTATTTGTGCAAATGAAATAAGAAATGCACATTCAAAATGCACAGATTGGACAAAAGACAAACGTAAGAGCATGTACAAGGAACATTTAGATTCTGTAGAACTGACTGAATAGAAGATCAACAGACCTGCTGTGATAACTGTGGATCTGAAACCAAGTTACAAATAAAAGCTTTTGAAGGATTTAATAGGTAAATTAAAGAGAAACTGAAACACAAAAGTGCCAATTAAAGAATTGAGGTTTTGAAATGATGGATGCACACCCAGCCTTCGTAAGTGGCTATTCTGGAAAACATCTTTGGTGATTGAGATATGGAAGAGAGACTGGTTTATTCGCGGTCTATACAAACCTGGATTACATACGGTAGGCATCTGGAGGCACATCATCACAGATCCATCCATCCATTATCTTTACTGCTTTTTTCCTGTTCTGGGTCACAGAGGGCTCTAGCAAATCCCAGCTGTCATTAGGCGAGAGGCGGGGTACACCTTGGACTAGTGGCCAATCGCTCACAGGGTTGACATATAGAGACAACCAGCCACACTCACATTCACGACTGTACAGGTAACAAGCATGTGTTTGGACTGTGGGAGAACATGCACACATACAGGCTCCTATAGACAGGTAATAAAGAAGATGGATGCACCAACACCATGCGTCCTGGCTGAAGTCAAGATCCCCTTCATCACAGCATCTGTCGCCAAACACCAGCTGACTCTGGCCTTCTGAAACTAGTCCTCTACTCCCAGCTGTGCACAGGACAGTGTAATAATATATGACCATGTGGTGAATGTCAGCAGAGAGAGGGTTAAGTTTAGGCTTGAAGATCATGTAACCTCTGCACTTTTTATCAATATGATATTCACGAGTAACGACCGCACCACAGCATGTCAGATATTTAAAGTGAGACAGAGGAGTAAATTATGATGGAGGAGGATGTTGTCATTTGGCTGGTCTGGAAGGACGGACTGAATGATTCTCTTTTCTCTACATGCACTCTGTCAGCTACATCCTCATGTTGTGCTGTTTCTCTTTAGCTCTGTCTCACTCTCTCAGACTGCCATCGATCAAGATAATCTTTTCTTCTTTTTATTAGGATGCTCCCAACATTGTGTAAACAACACTTTCAGCAAACCAAGGTCAAAATAGGTTCAAAGCATAAATTGCAGATAAAACATTACAGACACTAACGCACTTTAAATGAATGTGACATCAAAGTGGATCTGGTCTCACGTGTTAAAAACACACATAATAAACTAATATAGCATAAATAACTTATTATTTAATGATCTGAATAAGACCAGCAGATGAACCTTTAATAACCTGAGAACGTGTGGTATGGATCAGGGCTCCAGGGGACTGTTCATGTTTTTTTACCCTTCTGTAGTTGTTCCCTGAACGCACCATCAGGGT
>NC_136699.1:26299064-26306564 GCF_947650265.1 Symphodus melops
AGGAACTTGGTGCTGCTCACAGTGAGGGTTTGGGAGCAGGGGCCCTCCGGAAGTTGACAACAACCTCCTTGGTCTTGTCGATATTCAGGAAGAGGATGTTGTTGCTTTATAAATAAAGTTATTATTATTATTATTATTATTATTATTATCATCATTGAGAATATAGCTCTGCAGATCTGTGCTGACATTTTGCCCTGTGTAGTTCAAGTTGGACCAACTTTGTCTAAAAATTAATGTGGACCCAATTTAAGTTTTTTTCTTTCGAGAGGTGGTGAATATATGATATTGATAGACTATGAACCTCAGTCAGCGTACAGCATGAAGCGTGTGTGGTGTACAGTGTACGTTTCTGCAGCAAGTTGCAGAAAAAATAACACACCAAAAGAGCTTTAAGCCCTGGCTTTGGTATTATTTCTAAATATTATCAGTAAACTAAATGTATGATGTAGTTTGTAGAGATAAATAATTCTCTTGTAAATGTAGGATCTCTATTTCACCAGCAGGGAGCGCTCTTGTTTCAAACAAGTACACTTTATTCCCCATGTTACAGCTAACAAAGCAATTTCACCTCACCTGTTTGCTTCTCATAGATTTGACTGTGTGCATGCGCACGTGTGCGCGCGCGCGCTGGAGATTTGGATACTTGTTCTTTCCTGGATGCAGTTGTGTAAACAATGACTCATACCACCTGGCCTTGACTCACCGGCCAATCAGAGGGAGCCGCAGGAGGACAGACAGGTTTTGCGTGCATGTGTGTATTGTATAGGTGTGTGTGTGTGTGCGTGTGTGTGTGTGTGTGTGTGTGTGTGTATGTGTGTGTGTGTGTGTGTGTGTGTGTGTGTGTGTGTGTGTGTGTGTGTGTGTGTGTGTGTGTGTGTGTGTGTGTGTGTGTGAGAGAGAGACACTTGTTGGTGAGAAACAAACAGCTGCTGTTTCAGAAACACGTCGTCACTTTGAATCATGAAGCTGCCTGTGCTGTTGTGCTCCCTGCTGCTGCTCTCCGTCTGTGGAGGTGAGTCTGATTACTGTCAAGGCTTATTTACAGCTTACCTGTTGAAACTACAAACTACCAGAACGACAAACTCTTAGAACTACAAACTCTTAGAACAATATACTATTAGAACTACTAACTGTTAGAACTACAAACTACTAGAACTACAAACTCTTAGAACTACAAACTCTTAGAACAACATACTATTAGAACTACTAACTGTTAGAACTACAAACTACTAGAACTACAAACTGTTAGAACTACAAACTACTAGAACTACAAACTACTAGAACAACAAACTACTAGAACTACAAACTACTAGAACTACAAACTGTTAGAACTACAAACTGTTAGAACTACAAACTGTTAGAACTACAAACTACTAGAACTACAAACTACTAGAACAACAAACTGTTAGAACTACAAACAGCTGACAGTGAAATCTGTGAAACTGTTTAAACAATGAACTGTAAAGGCCACAAACTATCTAAACTATGACACACTGGTAATAATCATAGTAGATTTTATTGGTTACAGTTTTCATGAAAATGAAATTTAAAGGGCTTCAGAATAAATAATACATCATGAAAAATATGAAAAAACACTTCCAACAACAGACGTGGAGAGGAAGGACGACGTGGAGGCAGAAAACAGGAGGTGCGGAGTGACGCTGCGTGGGGTCACATTCCTCTGAACAAAACGCTCTAACTGCGCATGTTGTCACACAATAACAGGTGTGTGTGTGTGTGTGTGTGTGTGTGTGTGTGTGTCTACAGAGATACACACTGATTGCATGTTATTTTTCACTTCATTTCCTCATACAGGCTTTTTGTTTCCATACTTCTGTTGTCATGTGTGGAATGTTTTGTGAGGAAATCAGTAGACTGTTATTTGTTGAGTAGGTTGTTATAAATTCTGACTTGTTCAGAACAGTTTTTTACGATTACACTGAAGACTGAACCCAAATGCAACACACAAACAGGAGCTGGTTAAAGGGATGTTCGGGTTCGGTGTCAGGGAGAAGAGTTTGTAGCAGGCGAGCAAAAAAGAGAAACAAGTGAGAAAAAAGAAACAAATGTCTTTATCTAAAGAGGATTCAGCCAAGGCCATACCAAAGTGTGTGTGTGTGTGTGTGTGTGTGTCCTGCTGTGTGAGCACAGTTTTGAGTCAAAAATAATCACACACCTTAAAAATATCAAACTATCTCAATGAGTCAGTTTGATTCGAATCTTTTTTATTTCTATACCACAAATCACCGAGTTAATTCCCTTCCATAGTCTGTCAGAGCACTTTGTAAACCTCTATTTTAGGTGCTTAATAAACACACACTGTTATTTTACTGAATCCAGACAGACAAACCTTGAGGAGAAACACACTCACTGCAGAGCAGAGTCGAGAGGGGAACGACAGAAACCTCCTCACCTGCTGCTTCAAATCACAGTGACCATGAAGTCTGACGCAGTGATTTGATTTCAAACATGCCAAAAAAAAAAAATATATATATATATATATATCCTGAAACCATTGCAAAACATTTTGTGCTGAGCTCACTCCCACTTTACCCAGACTTGTTCCTGCTGTCCCAGTTTTAAATTGTCCATGTGGAGTCAGGTTGAGCGGCTGTGAGAGCGCAGCAGGAGACATTCAGGAAAATGTCAATCCTGCAACCGGCGAATAAACCGATTTATTCACCACTTATTAAAAATGCTTCCTGTTCGCCTTCTTGTATGGTCTTTTTTTCTGCTCTTTCATTTACACTGCAGAAAAGTCAGAGTACAGACAGCGTTAACATATCAAGGCACAAACTCCCATCATAATGTTGGACTCACTCAAGAACTAACTCAAACAACACGACACCCCAGGAAGAGCTTTTATAAAGACGGAAGCTGTAACTCGTTTTCTTAATAAGTGCCGCGTTGCTAACGGATCATACAAAAGTGAACAGCAGGGGCCTGAGACACAGGAGTATATAATCAGGCTTTTGAGGTCAACGGCAGGTAATAAAAGAGGGGCGGAGTCAGTCTCTGTTTCATGGGTCTGGTTTCAGACTCTTGTGATAAAAGGTTCTCATGTCTGTGTGTTTGTGTAGTTCTGTCTCAGGAGGACGAGACTACAGAACCAGAAAACCAGACGACTGCCAGAGAGGTGAGTCTGCTGTCCGAACTCGTCCTGCACACATGCTGAAGCTTCAGAGAACAAACTCAGGCTGTAAGAGTGTGTGTGCACTCTGAGAAATCAATGACAACAGTCCGCTCACCTTTTCATGCGTGTCTGTTTAGTCGTCGAGGACTACAACATTATGTGTGTGTGCGTTTGTTCTCAGGCCAAGTGTGGAGAGTTCCTTCTACCAATTTGCAACAGGGATTTCAATCCTGTGTGCGGTGATAATGGAAAAACCTACAGCAACGAGTGTATGCTCTGCTTCTACAACATGTAAGACACACACACACACACACACACACACACACACACAGGAGTAGCAGAGTCGTGTCTGAAGCTGCTCTCCTCCTGCTCCAGCCGTTTCTTGATTTACATGATCCTGATGAGAACAAATCAGAGATGAGTTCAATGGCAGTCAGATTTCTTAGTCTTCTCTGAGTGAGTTCACATTCACTGATGAAGTCGAGTGTCGTCAGCGTACAGAAGCAGAAGTGTGTCTGAAACTGGAGCATGAAGATGTTTCCTATCAGCCTCTTTTCAATTATAAACAGAATATCAACGTTGAATCTCCTTTTTAGACTTCGATTTGATTCTCTGACGATTCATTTAAAAAAAAAAAATAGTTGAGTTCTGTTTGATTCAATACAGCTGACATGTTCTGGTTTTGTTTCTACAGGGAGAACCGTGCGAGTGTGAGAGTTCAGAGTAAAGGGGTGTGTCCAACTCCAGCTCCTGCTGTGTGACACACTCTGCTCGGGTCACTTCCCTGTAACTTACCTTCTTCAGAATAAAGTCTCACTCTGATTCACATCTTCTCTGTGTTTGTTTTCTCTCCTTCAACGTGATCTGTACTCTGCTGAATAAAACATTAATGCATGTTTGGCCTCTTCTCTTCCGTCACGTGTTTGCCTTGAGCTCACTCAAACACTAACACATCTTCAGCTGCACGAGCCAAACAGACAGAACCACACTCAATGTCCTTTAACCATTTATAAACGACTGTGTTCAAATCAAGGCAGAGGCCTTTCCTCAGTGTGCACACCCATCATTACACTCTCATTAAACATGAACGGAGCAACCGCCACTACATGTAGGGCTCCCCCTGCTGACTGGCTGCAGCATAGCTCATTAACCTCTCCTCTATGTTAACAGATGAGAGATGGTTCTCAGTCAATCAGAGCGCAGCCACACTGGCCTACCACCTTTTCAAATAGGTTGAATGAGTTCATAAATGAGCACCCTCTCTGTGTCTGCATGTGCTCAGGTGGATATGTTTGACCGGGGTGTTGTCTGTGTATGTCACCTGACCCTGAAGGGGGAAAGTGGTGTAAATGGATGGATAACACATGAATAACAAAAGCAGTGTGTTTTCATGATGATTTAATGTTGCCTTACACACTTAAATTAAAAGTATGATACACAATTATGAAGCTTGACACAAGTTGAGAAAATGTCAGCCCAGATTTTCACAAGCATACACATTCTCAGCTTTTCATGTTAGCATGTTCATTTGAAATGCTGTTACTGAAACGACACACAATCAAACTTCAAGATGAACTTTATTTGTCTCACACAAGGTGAGACATTTGTCTATATACATATATACAAACACACATATATGTATATATGTAGATATATATGTCCAGTTACTGCACAGTAGTTGTTTACATCTGATCAGTGTTTCTGTTTACATCTTTAGTCCAATCAGGATCCGCTTATTAACAGCTCCACTCTTCTCTGATATATTTAACTTTGTAATTTTCTATTTTACATTTTGTATTTAAATGTTGACACTTTGTGTAATTTTGAGTATAGCTGCACTGTCGTTCATTTACTGCTCTGTGTGCTTGAGGGGACAAATAAGGTTTTTTTAATTGAATTGTCTGACTGACGTTCAGGACAAGATGGTTGTCCTCACAACAATTCACCAACCTTTCGATGTCTTCTCTGCTGTGATGTGATGTATTGATGCATCAGGAGGCGTGATGTCCATCATGCTGTTTTGGGTAAGATCTCTATTTATGTATGTTTGTATCTCTTTGTACTGTCACCACAGTATTAGATATAATTATCTTATCAAGCAGGCCCGATAGTTTCAGGAACTGTAAGAATGAAATGATTTGATCATGCTGTAGATGACCAGGAGGGGGCGCTGCAGCACACCACAATCGGCTGATCAGATGAGAACCCGCAGTAAACGGGAGCCGGTCTCCCAGTCATCAGAGGGACCCTGCAGGTCTAAAAGATCTGAGCACCTGGCTTCGAACCAGGTCTAAAAGTGGCGAGTTTAAAAAGGGCCGCAGAGTGTTTGTTTGTTTGGAGATGATTCAGGACTCTGATTAAAGCTCAAAAATCACCTTTTAAACTCCTCAGAAAGGAGTAAATATGTACTTACTGTTGTTCACCAGCAGGCGGCGCTGCTGTCTAATATAGTCATTTTCCTATGTGAAGGATTTTCCTTGTTAGAGCTCCATGAGGATTGTGTGTGTGTGTGTGTGTGTGTGTGTGTGTGTGTGTGTGTGTGTGTGTGTGTGTGTGTGTGTGTGTGTGTGTGTGTGTGTGTGTGTGTGTGAGAGAGAGAGAGAAAGGCTCGAGCTCCAGCCAGACAGACGCCAGTGGAGTTGTATGAGCGCGAGCCCCCTCCACTCTGTGAGTCTGTTCAAGCTGCACGCGCTTCTCTGATCCTGGACCTGCAGAGGACCCAGACCAGTGTCAGAACCGGAGCCGGAGTTCTATCAGCTTTCTTATTTTTTTTTATAGATTATTCATCCTAACTTTGTTTAAAAGAAGAGAGAGACACTGCTGCTCACACCGAGGCTCTGTGTCCGATCATAGTGATGAGAAGTAATACAGAGGGCTGTTAGTTTACTGTGTGTGTGTGTGTGTGTGTGTGTGTGTGTGTGTGTGTGTGTGTGTGTGTGTGTGTGTGTCAGATCAGTGAGACTTTAGTTAAATCGTAGATTTTTCTGATGGTGTTTGGTCCTCTTCATGAGCGGTGTGTCTTTTCTTCAGCCGAGCAGCTGTAGCTCTGCAGCCTGGGCTCAGTGTGTGTGTGTGTGTGTGTGTGTGAGAGAGAGAGAGAGAGCCTGTGTGTGAGTGTTGTCGGTGTGTGTGTGTGCGGGTTATTCACAGAGCTGCTATGCAGACTGAGTGGAGCCACAGTCAGACAGCCTCAGTGTGAGCTCACAGAGAAACGCTCACAGCTGACGGAGCTCTGCAGGAGGACTCGTGCAGGACAGCAGATGTTTCTCACTCTGTGGACTGATGTGGACAGATGTGGATTATTCAGGATGCAGATCTTCAGACTGAGAGGAGCCACGGTGAATGTGCTGCAGTAAAAACCTGTCAGAGCAGGGTTCGGGATCCTCAGATTGTGGATTACGGAATGAACTTTAAAGTTTCACAGACTCGGACCTGAAGTCAAGTCCTCTGACCTGCTGATAGACATGGACTTGGAGTTTGCGGCAGGTGGAGGTTTGGACAGATGACAGCGGATACATCTTTTTTTTGTCAGACCTTTTTGAGGTTCAGTTTCAGCTTCATGTGTTGATTTAACTCTGATCTGTTGGTGACATTATAATCAGAGGATGAAGAACCTGGATCAACTGAGTCACACCTGGAACAGGTCCATCAGCAAAGACCCGGTTCTGGTATCTAATAAGAAGTTCAAGAGGAAGTCCCGGGAGCCTAAAAGACTGTGCAGTGACCCGGAGCCTGATAGGACAAGTTCTTTTCCTGCAGAGAGGTCTGATGTGGACTCTGCAGACGAATCGGTCCCCCTGCAGAGACATCTGATGCAGGCCGAGTCCAGGTCTGCAGGGATCCTGTCAGGACCCACGGAGGGCGGGGATGCTCGGGCTCACAGCGGGGCCTTAGATATGAGGATCGGCATAAATGTGCCTTCCATCACCCCCAAACTGACCCAGGTCCCGTCCCCCTCACTCTCTGAGATCTCCCACTGGTCTCCCACCATCTCCCAGCCCCTGACGCACAGACATAGACCCGGCCACAGGTCCACCTTCCCCCTATCAGCATCCTCCAGCAGCAGCCTTTCCCTGGAGCCCACAATGACAGGACTGCCTATGTCCAGGACTCCGCAGTCCTCCCAGAGTCAGGAGCACCTGGAGCCCCAGGCCCAGTCCCCGAGGGTGAGCGTGGTCTCAGGAAGTTAGCAGCTGAACCAGTTCCTTGTTGGTTTCAGCAGAAATGTCACTTCAGCCTAACCAGCTAAGAAAACCTGTGATGTTAGTGTCTGCAGGTCAATGATTGTGTTTCAGTTTCCAGAGTGTAACTAACTGTAGAAGAGCTAACACGGCTAGCTGTCAGCTAGCATTACCTGTGCTGAATGT
>NC_136699.1:26311564-26338435 GCF_947650265.1 Symphodus melops
AGGGAGGAGACAGAGGAAGGACAGGTGATGTGAGGGAGGAGACAGAGGAAGGACAGGTGATGTGAGGGAGGAGACAGAGGAAGGACAGGTGATGTGAAGGGAGGAGACAGAGGAAGGACAGGTGATGTGAGGGAGGAGACAGAGGAAGGACAGGTGATGTGAGGGAGGAGACAGAGGAAGGACAGGTGATGTGAGGGAGGAGACAGAGGAAGGACAGGTGATGTGAGGGAGGAGACAGAGGAAGGACAGGTGATGTGAAGGGAGGAGACAGAGGAAGGACAGGTGATGTGAGGGAGGAGACAGAGGAAGGACAGGTGATGTGAGGGAGGAGACAGAGGAAGGACAGGTGATGTGAGGGAGGAGACAGAGGAAGGACAGGTGATGTGAGGGAGGAGACAGAGGAAGGACAGGTGATGTGAGGGAGGAGACAGAGGAAGGACAGGTGATGTGAGGGAGGAGACAGAGGAAGGACAGGTGATGTGAGGGAGGAGACAGAGGAAGGACAGGTGATGTGAGGGAGGAGACAGAGGAAGGACAGGTGATGTGAGGGAGGAGACAGAGGAAGGACAGGTGATGTGAGGGAGGAGACAGAGGAAGGACAGGTGATGTGAGGGAGGAGACAGAGGAAGGACAGGTGATGTGAGGGAGGAGACAGAGGAAGGACAGGTGATGTGAGGGAGGAGACAGAGGAAGGACAGGTGATGTGAGGGAGGAGACAGAGGAAGGACAGGTGATGTGAGGGAGGAGACAGAGGAAGGACAGGTGATGTGAGGGAGGAGACAGAGGAAGGACAGGTGATGTGAGGGAGGAGACAGAGGAAGGACAGGTGATGTGAGGGAGGAGACAGAGGAAGGACAGGTGATGTGAGGGAGGAGACAGAGGAAGGACAGGTGATGTGAGGGAGGAGACAGAGGAAGGACAGGTTATTGTTTGGTTATTTTTAGGTTTACAGTTTTTTAAATGAAACGTGGTCATCGTGTTTGATCCAGCGTCAGAGTGATGTCACACTCTCAGGTGAGCTCTGATTGGTCCTCAATGTGACGTCTCATCAGAGCACAGGGAACAAACTGAATCCAAACTGACAGCTGTCATCCTGGGGGGGGGAGGGTCCTGGGGGTCCATCGAGTCCAGGGTCAGGTCCCCCTCCTCAGGTCGTTTGAATCCTCCATCACCTCCATGGACACAGTGTGTTCTGTGTGTCAGCGGACCACACACACATCCAGGATACAGAACCGGGCTCTGCAGGTGGGACACGGGACTCGACTGGAGAGCCAGGTCTCAGGTCTCTGCTGGTCCTGACGACTCGCAAACCACCGCCCAAGACAGGACAGACACCACATGGGTCTGCAGAGACACCTCTGACAGTCCGAGTCCCCTTCTGACTCTGCACACACACACACACACACACACACACACACACACGTGACATGAATACACTGAGTGTGTGCAGCGGCAGAAGTCAACCACACACACACACACACACACACACACACTTACCTTCAGTGTGGCAGAGTGTGACCAGCTTGCTGTTAGCAGGAACCTGCATACAGCCGATACAAGGCTCCAGATCCTAAGAGACACACACACACAATCAGCCTGTGTGTGTGTGTGTGTGTGTGTCGCAATTATGTTGGGACAGGAGTTTCCCACACATAGATGGTAATCAGGTAGACAATCGGACTCACACACACACACACACACACACACACACACACACACACACACACACACACACACACACACACACACACACACACACACACACACACACACACACACACACACACACACACACACACACACACACACACACACACACACACACACACACACACACACACACACACACACACACACACGGTGAGACGAGCAGCGTCTGTGTCACATGTAAACATACAAACATTCTTAGGCGCTCACGCGCGCGCGTGTGTGTGTGTGTGTGTGTGTGTGTGTGCGTGCGTGTGTGTGTGTGTGTGTGTGCGTGCGTGTGTGTGCGTGTGTGTGTGCGTGCGTGCGTGACCACAGCTGACACACTGTCTCTCTGCGCTCTTCTCTGGCTCAGTGAACATCCTGTCAGTAACTGTTTATTTATTCAAAGTTAATGTTGTTTTTTTAATGGAAGAGCGAACGGCCGTGTTGGATCAGACATTTTGGGTTTGGATGAAAAACAGACTCATTGAAACTAAACTTTGGTGGCTCAATGTTTATATTTGTGATTTATAAAGGGGAAAATTAAAGGGATATTTTTGTTGTTATGTTGCGTTAATTAAGTCTACAACAACAATATCCCTTTAATTGTCCCCTTTATAAATCCTAAACACGTGTGACCAACAGCTCCTGGGTCAGTCGGGAGAAGCACTGCCAAAAACCGCGGCTTTGGCGATCACGTGATCACGTTTTTTGAAATCACGATTTCGATCAGAAAACGATACATCGTTCAGCCTCAGTGTCAGACGTTGGTCAGATCACAGACGTTGCAATGACTGCAGTGCATGATTTTAGAAACCCCTCACACACACTTATTACTTACACGCATGTGCACACGTGTGTTTACATGTCATGCAGAAGCTGCTCGATGGTGAAGCTCGTCTGACCACAGGAGCTTCAGTCTCACCTGACACTAAAGGCAGGCGGCACACACAGCAGCGTACCTGTCCACTGGGCAGTGTGTAGGGGGGGTTGAGGTCCACCTGAGCCTTGAAGGTGTCCAGGAAGAGCTCACTGATGGTCTGATGGATCACCACGTTAGCTGAGCTCCTGATGGGGGCGTGAAGCTTCTCTCTGAGCTCCGAGTACTCTGTGGAGTTCAGACTGAAGAGGGGGGAGGGGTCAGTACGCACACACACACACACACACACACACACACACACACACACACACTACGTGTACAGGTGTGTACAGGTGTGCACCTGATGTGGAAGGCTCGGGCTGCAGGGTTGATGCTCTCCACTCTTAGGGTGAGGATCTGAGTCGGGGAGGCGGAGTCTGGACTCAACTGATGCTGTCTGGACTCTGTGACGGTCACATGACACTCAGACTGTAGGGCTATGTAGACGTGATAGGTGGTCACCTGAATGGACACACACGCACACACACACGCACACACGCACACACACACACACACACAGTCATCCATGTGTTTGAATATATTTCTCTAAACTGTAAGGTGATTGGGCGCTGTTGACCTCGTGGTTAGTGCGCCCGCCCCATGCCCGGCACAGAGGCTGCAGTCCTTGGAGCGGGCGGCCCGGGTTTAGGTCTGACCCGTGTGTCTCTCTGACCCTGATCTTTTGGTTCTGACCCCTGGGAGAGAACCTGTTTGCTGCTGTGACAGACAGGTGAGCGACCCACCTTCAGCACCCAGGTGTCGGTGATGATGACTCGTGCTCCTGGAGCTCCCGTAGCAAACTTGTCGATGCGTCTGAACTCGGTGTTGATGCTGGAGGCCACAGAGCCCCAGTTGGAGTGAGGGGGCCGGACGTGGGCCTGCAGGGCCCGGCTGATTGGATGGTAGGTCCAATTATATCTGGACCAAAAAATGACGAGCATCCAGCCGAGCAGCTGAAGGCCAAGAGAGAAGAGGAGGAAGGTCCTCCACCCGTCACTCACCTGGACAAACAACATGAGCCAACATTATCATTCATCTACAATCAACAGAGAAGGCTGTGGTGTCCTTTGTCTCCAGCAGGGGGAGACACACACACACACACACACACACACACACACACAGAGACACAGACAGATAGACACAGACAGATAGACACAGACAGATAGACACACACACACACACACACACACAGAGACACAGACAGATAGACACAGACAGATAGACACACACACACACACACACACACACACACACACACACACACACACACACACACACACACACACACACTGACCTGGTGGACATACAGAAGGTTTTTATCAGGAGCAGCGAGACACATGCCCAGGTAGTAACCTGTAGAGACCAAAAACAATAACAAGGTCATGTTTGCTGTTTCCTGCCTGCTGCTCTGATGTCACACACACACACACACACACACACACACACACACACACACACACTGTTGTTCTACAGCTGTATAGTTATCTTTCAAAAAGTGAACCATCAGAGTTAAATTCGTTTGATCTTTATGAAGTTTGATGACTCAGGCTGTAAAGCAGCGTGCTGTGTGTGTGTGTGTGTGTGTGTGTGTGTGTGTGTGTGTGTGTGTGTGTGTGTATGTGTGTGTGTGTGCCCCCCCTGTATGTAGTCTTGTTTACCGAGAGGTAGGGCGCTGTGGACCAGCACGGTGACGCTGGTCCTGCGGACGTGGTACTGGGTGAAGCCCAGATCCTCGCTGCCGAGCCAGGAGCCGAACAGGTTCTGGACCGTAATCCCCGCGGACCGGAACTCTGTGGGGGTGAAGACGAAGCAGAGACAGAACGCGATGTAGGCCAGAGTAAAGCTGAGCTCTGGAGGGCTCTCCATACTGAACCCCGGATCAGACCAGGACCCAGGACTTCACTGTGGGATCTGTTTGTTTATTATCCTGCTCCACTTCCGCGTCACCTTCTTCTTCTACGCTCTGTTTATTGTAGGTGAAGAGGCGAGTGATGCCCTCTGCTGACCAGTAAGAGAACTACACAAACCATCATCCTACAGAGAAGTTCACAGAAAAACAAGACCAACAAAAAGACAAATAATAACAAAGAGACATTTCAATTCAAATCCAAAGAAACCCGGATTCAAGGTTTTTGTAATTGTGCGCGTGCCCTCTCACCTTTAACACTGATTTCAGTTTAATGACGCAGATATTAACTGTTCTTTAAAACTTTCCTCTATTTTATGACAAAATTACCTTAAACTGGAGAATAGACGCTTTACGGCACCATTTTACGGCACTTAAGGTTTCAGCTGTAATAATAATAATAATCTATAATAATGTATATATTTATCTCTCTCTCTCTCTCTCTCTATATATATATATATATATATATATATATATATATATATACACACACACACAGTTGGCCCTCTGTCAGATATGATCATGATTTAAATATCTCGAGTGTACAACAATACTTCATCCAGAACCTTCTCTAAAACGCTCCTTATATCTATAATGCAGGAACAGTGCGCCCCCTGCTGGTCATGTTTATCTGCAGCTCCTCCTGTTTTTTTTGTGTGTTTTTTTTAGACAAATCTTAAAAGCTCTTTTTTATTATAGTATTAGTGTCTGTGTTCTGTTTATATATTTAATATCTCCCCACCTGATTTATTGAAGTGTAGGGACAATAAAACATCTTAAATCTTCTACATAAAAAAAAGATTCAATATGTTTTACCAGCTGGGGGGAAACCCTGAGAGAGGAGCAGGTCAGGACCGTGATGACATCATCATTCAGGGACCAATCAGACACCTCCATTCAGAGAGGCTTAAAGGCTACACCTTACAAAAAGATAAGACACATGAGTAGAAAATATTTTTTTTATTAATGAATATAAAAATAACTCTGAAGACGAGCAGCAAACAAACTATAAATATATGAATGAATGAATATCTGTGACTCATTTAAAAAGTATCAATCTAAAATAGTTTAAAAGACTTATTTTACAGACACATTTGGGACTTCATAATGGTCTGTGGAGGTCTGTGGAGGTCTGTGAATGTCTCTGGTGATCAATTGTGGTCTGTGGTGGTCTCTGATGGTCTGTAGTGGTTCAGGGTTCAGACTTGGACAGACAGTGTAATCCTGGTAGTCTCCAGCGTCGGGCGTTGCTGTGTATCCTCAGGTCCAACCAGTCCTGCTGGACCGAACCTAGAGCTGCACTGAGACCACATAAACAAAGACCCTGTTAGGGTGCAGATAAACCAGATCCTCAGGATCAAACAGGATCCATTAGATCAAGTCAGATCACTGCTTCAATAACAAATGCAGTCTGGGTCATATCAGGATAATTACAGGAGGACTTCTCCTGACCCGACTGTTCACATCTGATCCTCCCAGCAGGAGAGGGGGGCGGGAACGTGGAAGACGAGGACGCTATGAAGACAATATTTGTCTTTGTATCAATGCGACATGGAGAACACGTAACGCAGCCGCTTAAATACGAGCGAGGTGACCGCAGTGACGCGTGCACACACTCCATACCGCGTGCATTTGTACATTTGCTCTTTAGAGACCTGATGTGTTATTAAGACCACATGACATCACACAAGCGTGAGGCTGTGTGTACCTGGGGGCCAGGTAGGGCTCTCCGGGGGTGGAGGGGTCCACAGCAGGGAGGTCGGAGGTCACCAGTGTGGGGTCATTTAGCTCCTCCCCCTCCATACACCTGAGGTTTGTAATACTGTTGGCAACCACTGAATCAATGCTGTCTCTGCTGCCGTGAGCTGGACCTAAACACACACACACACACTTTATTCATACTTATCAAAGAAGTGAAAATGTGCCTCACTGACTGAAACACGATGGATCTCATGCTGATGATCTCTGATACTCACAGCAGTGTGTGAACGGCTCCCACGCCCTCGACTGCAGGTACGGCTTAGCTTGAGGCTGCTGCAGCAGACACACCACAGCAGAGTCCACCTGCTGAAACACCCTACACACACACACACACACACACACACACACACACACACACACACACACACACACACACACACACACACACACACACACACACACACACACACACACACACACACACACACACACACACACACACACACACACACACACACACACACACACACACACACACACACACACACACACACACACACACACACACACACACAGTGACTCTGCGGGGTCAGTCAACAACAGGACGCTGAGGTGTGGACATCACGGCTGTTTGGTACCTGAGGCTGAGCAGCCGGTGTCGGAGGTCAGCTGACAGTCCGTACTGCTCTGATTGGATCATTTCTCTGATGGAGTCAAAGTCCTGCTTCAGCTGCAGCGCTCCCTGCACACTGAGGAGAGCAACGCCCATCATTACTGAACTATCGTCATAGTGTCACAGAACCAACGCCACAGTTCAGTGTCATATGACGAATACGTCTGAGTGGAAAAAAAACAGTATTGACACCAAACACCAGGTGGCAGTAACGCTCCTGACTGAACACAAACAGCAAAGAAGAGCTCGGCCCTTTCTGAACAGTCAAAGTACTGAACGGGTCTTTTTCAAACCGTCCACTACATCCTCGCCCCACGACCCCTCCGTATGTGCGTCCACGCGGAGGGCCCGCCATATTAAGTCCGTCTCAAACCACTTAGCGGGGAGTGGTAGTGGGGCATAAAACCCTCCTCCAGCGAGTCTGCACCGATGACCACTCGATGATCACGTGTAACACCTATTGCATCCGCTAGTCACGGAAGGAGTGACCTGTACTAAAGAAGGAGTGACCTGTACTAAAGAAGGAGTGACCTGTACTAAAGAAGGAGTGACCTGTACTAAAGAAGGAGTGACCTGTACTAAAGAAGGAGTGACCTGTACTAAAGAAGGAGTGACCTGTACTAAAGAAGGAGTGACCTGTACTAAAGAAGGAGTGACCTGTACTAAAGAAGGAGTGACCTGTACAAAAGAAGGACTGACCTGTACTAAAGAAGGACTGACCTGTACTAAAGAAGGAGAGACCTGTACTAAAGAAGGACTGACCTGTACTAAAGAAGGAGTGACCTGTACTAAAGAAGGACTGACCTGTGCTAAAGAAGGAGTGACCTGTACTAAAGGAGTGACCTGTACTAAAGAAGGAGTGACCTGTACTAAAGAAGGAGTGACCTGTACTAAAGAAGGAGTGACCTGTACTAAAGAAGGAGTGACCTGTACTAAAGAAGGACTGACCTGTACTAAAGAAGGAGTGACCTGTGCTAAAGAAGGAGTGACCTGTACTAAAGGAGTGACCTGTACTAAAGAAGGAGTGACCTGTACTAAAGAAGGAGTGACCTGTACTAAAGAAGGAGTGACCTGTACTAAAGGAGTGACCTGTACTAAAGAAGGAGCGACCTGTACTAAAGAAGGAGTGACCTGTACTAAAGAAGGAGTGACCTGTACTAAAGGAGTGACCTGTACTAAAGAAGGAGTGACCTGTACTAAAGGAGTGACCTGTACTAAAGAAGGAGCGACCTGTACTAAAGAAGGAGTGACCTGTACTAAAGAAGGAGTGACCTGTACTAAAGAAGGAGTGACCTGTACTAAAGAAGGAGTGACCTGTACAAAAGAAGGAGTGACCTGTACTAAAGAAGGACTGACCTGTACTAAAGAAGGAGTGACCTGTACTAAAGAAGGAGTGACCTGTACTAAAGGAGTGACCTGTACTAAAGAAGGAGTGACCTGTACTAAAGAAGGAGTGACCTGTACTAAAGGAGTGACCTGTACTAAAGAAGGAGTGACCTGTACTAAAGGAGTGACCTGTACTAAAGAAGGAGTGACCTGTACTAAAGGAGTGACCTGTACTAAAGAAGGAGTGACCTGTACTAAAGAAGGAGTGACCTGTACTAAAGAAGGAGCGACCTGTACTAAAGAAGGAGTGACCTGTACTAAAGAAGGAGTGACCTGTACTAAAGAAGGAGTGACCTGTACTAAAGAAGGAGTGACCTGTACTAAAGAAGGAGCGACCTGTACTAAAGAAGGAGTGACCTGTACTAAAGAAGGAGTGACCTGTACTAAAGAAGGAGTGACCTGTACTAAAGAAGGAGTGACCTGTACTAAAGAAGGAGTGACCTGTACTAAAGAAGGAGTGACCTGTACTAAAGAAGGAGTGACCTGTACTAAAGAAGGAGCGACCTGTACTAAAGAAGGAGTGACCTGTACTAAAGAAGGAGTGACCTGTACTAAAGAAGGAGTGACCTGTACTAAAGAAGGAGTGACCTGTACTAAAGAAGGAGCGACCTGTACTAAAGAAGGAGTGACCTGTACTAAAGGAGTGACCTGTACTAAAGGAGTGACCTGTACTAAAGAAGGAGTGACCTGTACTAAAGAAGGAGTGACCTGTACTAAAGAAGGAGTGACCTGTACTAAAGAAGGAGTGACCTGTACTAAAGAAGGAGCGACCTGTACTAAAGAAGGAGTGACCTGTACTAAAGAAGGAGTGACCTGTACTAAAGAAGGAGTGACCTGTACTAAAGAAGGAGTGACCTGTGCTAAAGAAGGAGTGACCTGTGCTAAAGAAGGAGTGACCTGTACTAAAGAAGGAGTGACCTGTACTAAAGAAGGAGTGACCTGTACTAAAGAAGGAGTGACCTGTACTAAAGAAGGAGTGACCTGTACTAAAGAAGGAGTGACCTGTACTAAAGAAGGAGTGACCTGTACTAAAGAAGGAGTGACCTGTACTAAAGAAGGAGTGACCTGTACTAAAGAAGGACTGACCTGTACTAAAGAAGGAGTGACCTGTGCTAAAGAAGGAGTGACCTGTGCTAAAGAAGGAGTGACCTGTACTAAAGAAGGAGTGACCTGTACTAAAGGAGTGACCTGTACTAAAGAAGGAGTGACCTGTACTAAAGGAGTGACCTGTACTAAAGAAGGAGTGACCTGTGCTAAAGAAGGAGTGACCTGTACTAAAGAAGGAGTGACCTGTACTAAAGAAGGAGTGACCTGTACTAAAGAAGGAGTGACCTGTACTAAAGAAGGAGTGACCTGTGCTAAAGAAGGAGTGACCTGTACTAAAGAAGGAGTGACCTGTACTAAAGAAGGAGTGACCTGTACTAAAGAAGGAGCGACCTGTGCTAAAGAAGGAGCGACCTGTACTAAAGAAGGAGTGACCTGTACTAAAGAAGGAGTGACCTGTACTAAAGAAGGAGTGACCTGTGCTAAAGAAGGAGTGACCTGTACTAAAGAAGGAGTGACCTGTACTAAAGGAGAGACCTGTACTAAAGAAGGAGTGACCTGTACTAAAGAAGGAGTGACCTGTACTAAAGGAGAGACCTGTACTAAAGAAGGAGTGAAGGATCATACAGACGTGAACAACTTCACCTGTTTATTGTTTTAAAGGATCAAATAAAAACCTCCTCTTCTTTTCTTCCTTCTGTTCACCTGTTTATTTCATTGTGTTTCATATTTAAAGGGACTGTTGCAAAAACTAAAGAATATTAAATCATGTTACAGACAACTTCTCACTCTTATTTATTTATCATTGTTCTCCTGTTGATGTCTCCTTGTCTGCTGTCATTTAAGACAACCTGTTCTTTGATATTATAATAAATTAAACATTATAAATTATAATAAAGGATGTGGGCTCCATCTGATCGATTAGCTATAAGTCTACACTAATATAAATTTACTAGAGAAAAATAATCTACATAAAGACTTTTACAGAATGCATTACGTACATTAATAATAAGCCGTTCCCCCAGGATCCCTCTGAGTAACCATGGTAACACACACTTCCTGTTTCCACCTGAGAGAGTGAAGTTTGTCCCAAAGCCTGCTGCTGTATTTCTACCCTCCACCTGGATGGAGGGGACTTCACTCAGCTGAGTGTGACGGAGGAGGAGTGTGTCGGGGTTGGTTTGAAAAAGGCCCAACATGACAGTATGGATATTAACTTCCTGGTTTTCTGCAGTGTGGAGCCGAAGCATGCTTTCAGGAAATGAAACTCCCACAATGCTGTGCAAAATCAACCGTAAAGCGTCACTTCACGTGAGCCTCTAAATCAAAACAAACGAGCACGGATGAATTCAGTCAATGTTGAAGCCACAGTTAAAGAGCCTTATTGAATCACACGACGTGTGCATTATTATTAGATTTAAACAACATATGCATCTCTATTGGTTTATCTGACTTTATATTACTTTCTTTCCTGTACGTTATTTTATTATTTAATCTGTTTTTTACATGGTGCTATTGTTACCTGGCCGGATATGTGCTTTACTCTTCTTAAATAAACAAAAAAAAAAAAGGAGGATAGAGGCGTCCGGTTTGACGTCACTTCCACCCTGAATGAATCAGACGACGTCGCAGCGTCCCGTGTGCGTCTGCTGAACAGGATGCAGCACGGAGAGAAGAGACTGACACAGCTGGAGCCACCTCAGATCACAACAGGTCCAAGTCAGACTCGGACCTGATAACACCAGACTGTAGACTGACCTGAACTTGATCCTGTGTCTGAGGATGTGCTCCATCCACGCCTCCATGAACGCCGTCATCGTGACGCTCAGAGCCTGCACACGGGCGTCGTCAGACAACGGCGCCACGCCCTCCAACACCTGACCAATCACAGCCTGAGCTGCCATTGCGGCGTAGTCACTGGGACTACTGGGAAAACCTGCACAAAGGCCCCAGGTCAGAGTGATGAAAGGAACACGAGGGACAGAACAACTTCATCCGTTTCATGTATGAATATATAGAAGAGAGTAAAGTGATGTCTGATGAACAAATCAGTGAAAAGCTGAGCGAGCTGTCGTTGTGTCGTACCTGTCCTGAGCTGAAGTCTCCAGTGAACAGCAGCAGGCATCATCTGTTCAAAGATCTCCCCCGACATCCTCTTACAGTCTCTGGAGAACGTCTTCAGAACCACCGCGGAGAACGTCTGACCAACACACACACACACAAATAAATGTAGTTCCCCCAGTGTCCACTAGAGTCTGTCTCCTGCAGTGAGTCAGTCTCCATAGAGCTCTATGTTAAAATGTCCAACTTTACAGCTGCAGTTCCTCCAGTGTCCACTAGAGTCTGTCTCCTGCAGTGAGTCAGTCTCCATAGAGCTCTATGTTAAAATGTCCAACTTTACAGCTGCAGTTCCTCCAGTGTCCACTAGAGTCTGTCTCCTGCAGTGAGTCAGTCTCCATAGAGCTCTATGTTAAAATGTCCAACTTTACAGCTGCAGTTCCTTCAGTGTCCACTAGAGTCTGTCTCCTGCAGTGAGTCAGTCTCCATAGAGCTCTATGTTAAAATGTCCAACTTTACAGCTGCAGTTCCTTCAGTGTCCACTAGAGTCTGTCTCCTGCAGTGAGTCAGTCTCCATAGAGCTCTATGTTAAAATGTCCAACTTTACAGCTGCAGTTCCTTCAGTGTCCACTAGAGTCTGTCTCCTGCAGTGAGTCAGTCTCCATAGAGCTCTATGTTAAAATGTCCAACTTTACAGCTGCAGTTCCTTCAGTGTCCACTAGAGTCTGTCTCCTGCAGTGAGTCAGTCTCCATAGAGCTCTATGTTAAAATGTCCAACTTTACAGCTGCAGTTCCTTCAGTGTCCACTAGAGTCTGTCTCCTGCAGTGAGTCAGTCTCCATAGAGCTCTATGTTAAAATGTCCAACTTTACAGCTGCAGTTCCCCCAGTGTCCACTAGAGTCAGCCTTGGGCTCTTGAATCAGAGGTATGTTTTGTGTTAGTGAGTCACAGGTGTCACCTGCAGCTTAGACACGGCTGAGCTCAGATCTCGGAGTTGTCCCCTCAGTAGGAGCTGATGATGATGACGGTGATGAAGATCAGACTGACTGTCGGGGGTCTTCATCAGGGACTGAAACTGATGAAGCATCAGCTCCAAAGACTCTGTCAGCACCTGAAATAAAAAAACACAAAACATGGCGAGGTCCCTGTAAGTATGACCAAAGTGTGGTTATAAGAAATGTTTCACTTTAAACGACCTGTGAGCTGAACAAGACGACGCGTTATACAAAGTGTCTAAAACCATCAGGCTGCTCTGATAAAGAGGCTTGTCGGGAAACACCGTCCTCGAGTCAGGCAGGCTGCACACTCGACGATTTTAGGACCGATATGCCCCTCCCCCAAAGACGGAGGGCGTGGCCTAGTGGGAGGTTTGTCACGATTGATTATTTATCCAGATCATCCTCAAGTGTTTGGTTTCAGTACGATAATCTTCACTGCATCCAACATGGCAGGGATCATAGACACTCCTGTGCCTTGAGCCAGCTGACCACGCAATCACCCTCCATATTTGTTTTTCACCTGAAGTCACGTTTGATCACGCGAGTTTCCATGAGATCTCGTCTCTGTGGAATCGTTTCTACAAACGGCAGGTTTGTGCTTAAAATCAGTTAAGATTTTAACCAGCTTTAAAAAAAAGTCTGATCTTTAATGTGTGTTTTTATGAAGTGTGTGTGTGTGTGTGAACTAAACGAGTCACATACTTTGAGGTCTCCCTGGGTGACGAGCAGGAACTTGTTGAGGCTCCACGACGACAGGAACTGGTAGGACTTGGACATAACCCAGACTGTGGACAGCTGCATTGTGGCTAATGCTAAGCTAACAGTGTGTCTGTACAGAGAGAGCCTGTCAGGGGGGAGGCTTAGAGGACCTGAGGGGGGAGACAGAGAGAGGGGGTGTGTCCTGCTGTGAACTGATTATTATGGGATGTCAGGTCAGTCGTTTGTGTTGGTGGTGAAGCTGCTCACTGATGAACCAGGTCTTAAACACTGACCTGAAGTTGTGTGGTTACCTGAGCTCCTGCTGTTTGATTGACAGCTGCTCAGCGATGACATCAGAGGAGGGGGCAGACACAGGAAGTGCTTCATGGTGGATGACACCATCACACATCTGTTGTGCTCAGAGGCCAGAGGGTGGTTCACTCCTTTGAGACACCTGTCCTTCAGGGCGGAGCCTAAACTCCAGCACACCTCTGACAGAGAAAAGGTGCGTTCATATTTTACCTTCAGAGTTTTCAGTCGGTAAATGTTCACACGTCTCTGTGCGTCTACTTACCAAAGTCCCACTGAGCATGTGCAGTGAGGGCCAGCAGATACAGACTGAAGTCCTCCAGCATGGTCCTGAACTCCTTTGGGAGCAGATCTAGATCAGACCGGAGGACGTCATGATGAATACATGAGGTACAAACAGAAACATGAAAACACGTTCAGCCAGTCATCTGAATACCTGCTCAGGTAACACCTGAGTTCCCCCTGTCTCTGATCCTCCCCCCCAGTCTCGAGTCCTCTCACCTGTCTCTGCAGCTTGTTGGACTTGGTTCAGGATGCTGATCCTGGTGGGGGTGTCCTGGAGGTTGATGCTTCCTGCAGAGTTTGGTAGTGGGGGGGCGATCAGCTGCAGCCACAGCGCTCTGCTGCACACAGTCACCAGCAGGGGGCGATACTGTCCCAATATCTCCTCAAACAGCTCAGACTGACCCAGGTCCAACCACTGCACTGAGGGCGACCAGCGCAGACAACCAGGCCCCTCAGCAAGCTCAGACTCCGGGTCTGCATCTGCCCCAACACCTGAGCTGAAGTCAAGATGGAATAATCATCTCCGATTAATGATCATTTCATTCACAACAGAATGTCGTCTCACATGGAGGTCTGTCAGTTTAGTGTTAGTAACCTCCGTAATAACAGTAAACGACCTACAGGGTTCTCCGTGCACAGCCGACACGTTCTCAGGCGTTCACGGTGACAGGAACACACCACGAGACGTGGCACACTGAAAATGACTTTACTGTATTTTAATGTGAGCGAACATCAAGCAGCTTTTCGCATCATGTCATGGCTTTGATAAGGAGAACAAGCGGTCTATGCGTTACTATGGTAACGTATTCTACCCGCTCCACTGAGGGCGCGTGGCAGCCCGAGGCTAAGAGCGTAAATAAGACCACGACTTACACAGAGCAGGTGAAGCCCTGTGCAGGTATTTGTTACCTGTTCTTGGTCTCTGGTTGCTGGTCCTGGTTCAAGTCTGACCGAAGTCCACTGGACTCCCCGGGTTCTGGATTGCAGACCTGAGCAGTCTTCCCCTGAGGTGGTCTCTTCTCTGATCCTGGACCCACACTCAGGTGTTCAGGTGTTTGTGATGTCAGAGGAGCCAGCAGCTTACCTGAAGAGACCAGCAGCTGAACCAGAAGCTCCACAGAGACTGAGGTCTTCTTGGATACCTGGGGCTGGTTCTCCTGGTCCAGGTGAAGGTCTGGAGGAGGTTTTAGGGAGCAGGTGTGCAGAGGACAGGGCGGATGGGAAATGTGGGCTGTGAAGTCAGTGTGCTGCAGCTGCTCCCAGGTCCACTCAGTCCTCAGAGTCCCGGTCCCACAGTGGACCCCCTGATCAGGGGGGTCAGGACCTGCTTGGATCCTGTGGACCTGACACACTTGCTCACAGGTCCAGGTCTTCAGCAGGTGTTGAGTCGCCTGCTCTGCGTGACGCTCTGCTAACAGAACCATCAGCTCTTTGATCCCCACGCCTGCAGGGTGAAACCCCCTCCTTGGAGGAAGACCAGGACCCAGAGTGGGGGTTTGGGCCTGATGTAGTACTGCAGTCCTCAGCTGGGTGGTGTTGTGCTGGACTCGCTGCTCACCAACAGCCTGGTTATACAGTTCAGCCCCTCCTAACACATCCTCCAGGACCTCTTTGGGTACAGAGTCCAGGTCGGACCGGACCACAGCACTCAGAACCAGGAACACAAGCCTCTCCATCAGGACCAAAGCTTGCAGAGCCAGCAGGTCCAAACTCCTACGCACCTCCTCCAGGAGACGCGTCTGCTGCACCACCACGAGTCTCAGGTCCGGGTCTGACCGAACCTTAGAGAACAGACTCGGCCAGTGACTCAGGTGGACCCGCGACTCTTGAACCAGAGAGACCAGCCAGGGTCTGAAGGAGGACCAGCTGCACTGGGTCTGAAAGGAGGCAGGAAAGAAAAGGGAGGAGTGAGAGGAGGAGAATTAGGGGAAGGAGTAGGGGGAGAGGAGTCCAGGTTTGAGGATTCAGAGTTTTACAGGTTCCCACCGCCTCCCCCGCAGGTGGTTCTCACCTGGACCAGCTGCAGGTGTGCTCCCCCCAGCAGGTGTGTGACTCTTGATATGAAGGCGGCTGCCAGGTGAGCTCTCCTGCTGAACTCGTGGACGAAGAGCAGCAAAGAGCGCCGCTCCTGCAGCCTCCTCAGGGCCAGGAAGTTCTCTTGCAGGGAGGGGGAGGAGGCCAGCAGGAGGAGCCCGCCCTCACCTGGGGGACCTTTAACACACACCTGAGGGGTGGAGAAGAGAGAAGTGGACTGTCATTCTGACTCGGACCTTGATCCCTCCTCTCCTTTCTTCTTCTTCCTCGTGTTATTTTTGGATCACCTGTTGGCATCCTGCAGCGACTCACCTGTGCACATCCTGTCGGTGCCCCGCCCACAGGCTGCCACTGGGGGGCCACATTGAGCAGAGCTTGCTGCAGCCTCAGGAGGCGTGCAGACGAGCGGGACACCAGGTTGTGTGCGACCACAAAGTTTCCCTCGTCCTCGTCCTCACCATCCAGACTGCGGACCTGAAACAGCCACTTAAGACTCGGGTTAAAGGTGCTCCTGAGTAACGACTCCGCCCGCTGAAGGGAGCGGGAGATGGAGCTCTGAGACCACGACCCTTGGGGGGGGGGGGGGGGCAAGACAAGAGTGTCAAAAGACTGTAGAGATCCCATTTTCAGGTTTATATTCACAAATACATCAGCATCAGAATGTTCGTGTACCGTCCGAGTTCAGATCCTCCTTCGCCAAGCAGGTTCTCCTCTAAAAGAAAACACATGAAAACATGCTGGTGAACACACGAGCTAGCATGCTAAAGATCAAGGACGACACACAGCAGAGTTAAAAAGTGAAGACGGGAAATGTCCCTCTCTACTTAGGTTTGGATCGAGCTTTAAATTTACCTTGACGAGAACCTACACTGTTAAATAATGCTTTTTGGTTTAGACGTTATTGAGGTGCTACTGATGGTGATGAGAGACAGATAGCGCCCCCTGTTGGTTAAACAAAAGTTTTACAACATGCTTTTTTATCTGCTATTGGACTTTGAGGTTGTAAAAATGTAAAAAAAACAACAACAACAACAACAGACCTGCTCCTTTTCTGGACTGAAGGACTCGGACGTCTCCCGGTCTGAAAGGGACACAAACAAAACGGTCAGAACACAACTTACACACTCTGAGTCTGTGTTCACCAAGGTAACGTGTTGGCCCGAAACTGAACTCAAACGAGACGCCATGATGACCTCGAACAGGAAGAGAAACGCAAACTGTGAGGACAAATGAAACCCTCTGAACACGGGGCTCAATGAGGACAGAGAGGAACAGCAGCTTCATTAGCATTAGCTTTAAATACATTTAGTCAAGATTTGAACACTTCATTCATTGTTGATTAAATGTTATTATTTTTAAAGCTGAAGATTTCTGTTCCCAGAGCTGCACAGCGAGGATATACTCTGCTTTAGTTTGACTTTATGTGACAAGGGGAAAGGTGTGTGTGTGTGTGTGTGTGTGTGTGTGTGTGTGTGTGTGTGTGTGTGTGTGTGTGTGTGTGTGTGTGCGTGTGTGAGACCTGTTAGGAGTCCTCCGGTGTCTCTCAGCAGCTCTGTGTTGTTGTGATCCATCTCTGACGAAGCAGCAGATCTGAGACAAACACACAGGATTACTGACTTCACTCTGCTCTCTATGGACCCACATTTATTTAAGCTTCAATCCATTTATGAGCAAAGGAAAGCCCAGTGTTTCAGCTCATGGACACTGATGTATCTGTGCTCAATAAAAGGACTGAGTCGCTCGTCAGGGTTTAGATGATGAGGTCCAATGGGAGGAGGACACATTATTATTGTGCAGATTTGTAAAGTTGAGCTGATAGCCTGTTGTTAAAAAGAAGACTTGAACTCCATGAGTGAGAGAGAGAGAGCTGACAGCTGAATCTCTGTTTACACATGAGAGAGAGAGAAAGAGAATCACGTGGGTTTAAAGCTACATCATCATATACAGGCTGCTGTCATTTCTCACACTGTGATGGTGATTCTTACTCAGCACGAGACTCGACGTCCAGACCTCCATCTCTGCTTCATCCTGACGACACAACATCAGACCTGTCCTGCCCACCTGACGTTAGCTGAAGGCTAGCTCACGTTAGCATCTCCTCATCTGCATCAACGTTCAACAGTAAAACGAGCACGAAGGACAGAGGCCTTGTTATGGACTCATGCGTGCTCTAATTGGCACCTGTTAATCCACTGCTCACGGACACCATCAGGTTTAAAATAGCTAGCTGTCACCAGGTAAACACAGGAAGGAGCTGCAGCCAATCAGGGGAGAGTGTCATCGTTGCTAAGGAAAACGGAGGAGGCGTCACGAAGCGGAAGAACCAGAACGTTCTATTATATATATATATATATATATATATATATATATATATATATATATATATATAATTCTTATTGTATTTAAGGATGTTAAGTTTTTCAAAGAAATAAAAAGAAAAAAAGAACACCGGAAATAGTCTCTGGTGTTAGACTGAAGTTTGCAGTCACACTGCCCCCTGCTGTTCCCTCCAGTCATCTGACACCGAGCAGTACAACAGTACCAGAGGTGCTTCTCAGGCACAATGGACTGTTTTCCATCATGTCCCGTGTTTCATGATTCTGGAGCTATATAAAAAAAAATCTAAATATTGCAATATTAACATCTCACCTTTTTTTGTACAGGATTGTCAACAGAAACAGTTTTCAAGTCAAAACTTATCAGCACCAGATTTTAAAATGTAGACATTAAATGACAATGTCTGAAAAGTGCAATTAATGAGGTCAGATAGATAGATAGATAGATAGATAGATACTTTATTGATCCAGGTCAGATAGATAGATAGATAGATAGATAGATACTTTATTGATCCCGAGGGAAATTCAAGTTTCAAGATATGAAAAAAATAAATAATAAAATAAACTATAAATATAAATAACATACTGTTCTGGTATTATAATGTGTGTATAATGTGAAGATAATGTGTGGAAGTTAACGTTGTGGAGCGTTCTTTAAATCAAATCTGAGAGTTGGTCTTAAGGGCAAAGCGAGTGTGTCTTGACACTTTTGGTTTGTCCTCAGGAGTCGACTTGGTCTTTGCTCTGATAGGGGGTCTAGCTGGGAAGTCTTTGGATATATACTTTTGCTGAGGTGGAAGGGTCACCTGAGCGCTTCCACACTGGATTGTATTTTCAGTCGGAGGGAAACGGGTTTCATTTGACTGGACCAGAATCTGAGAGTTGGTCTTAAGGGCAAAGCGAGTGTGTCTTGACACTTTTGGTTTGTCCTCAGGAGTCGACTTGGTCTTTGCTCTGATAGGGGGTCTAGCTGGGAAGTCTTTGGATATATACTTTTGCTGAGGTGGAAGGGTCACCTGAGAGCTTCCACACTGGATTGTATTTTCAGTCGGAGGGAAACGGGTTTCATTTGACTGGACCAGAATCTGAGAGTTGGTCTTAAGGGCAAAGCGAGTGTGTCTTGACACTTTTGGTTTGTCCTCAGGAGTCAACTTGGTCTTTGCTCTGATAGGGGGCAAAGGTGTGAAGTTTTTGGATATATACTCTCGCTGAGGTGGAAGGGTCACCTGAGCGCTTCCACACTGGATTGTATTTTCGGTCGGAGGGAAACGGGTTTCATTTGACTGGACCAGAATCTGAGAGTTGGTCTTAAGGGCAAAGCGAGTTTGTCTTGACACTTTTGGTTTGTCCTCAGGAGTCGACTTGGTCTTTGTAGTGATAGGGGGCAAAGGTGTGAAGTTTTTGGATATATACTCTTGCTGAGGTGGAAGGGTCACCTGAGCGCTTCCACACTGGATTGTATTTTCGGTCGGAGGGAAACGGGTTTCATTTGACTGGACCAGAATCTGAGAGTTGGTCTTAAGGGCAAAGCGAGTGTGTCTTGACACTTTTGGTTTGTCCTCAGGAGTCGACTTGGTCTTTGCTCTGATAGGGGGTCTAGCTGGGAAGTCTTTGGATATATACTTTTGCTGAGGTGGAAGGGTCACCTGAGCGCCTCCACACTGGATTGTATTTTCAGTCGGAGGGAAACGGGTTTCATTTGACTGGACCAGAATCGGAGAGTTGGTCTTAAGGGCAAAGCGAGTTTGTCCTGATAGACCGTCTTTTGGTTTGTCCTCAGGAGTCGACTTGGTCTTTCTAGTGATAGGGGGCAAAGGTGTGAACTTTGATTTGTGCCATTGGTTCCAATTTTGCTTCCTATTTGTGATGTGCGTTTTCTCCTCCCTCAGAGATTTATTTTTTTCCGACTGGTCCTCTAAAGTTTTGTTTTTCTTCTGCAGTTCATTATTCTTCTTAATTAAGAAACCATTTTCCCGAGTTTTCTTCTCATATTTAACCACCACATCTTTTCTTGAGGCTTTCTCCTCTTCTAGATCTCTTTTGAGTTTTTCCAACTGCTCTTTTGGTATTATTTCAGGCTGTTGACGCTCCAGCTGGTCTTTTTTAGAATTTCTGTTCTTGGCCATCAAGTATTTCTCATTCTCCTTCGTCCTCTTCAGTTCGTTGCGAAGCTTGGTCGAATTATTTGAATCCATATTTGTGTTGTGATTTTATGGAAGTGAAATAAATTCAAATTTTCAATTGGATAACTGGAGATTAATATCCGCTCGCATCAACACCTATCGATAAGGGTACAGACAGACTAAATTTAGCCCAGACTAACCTTTGGCTCTCCCAGCTGTATGACGTATCTAAATGACGTCAGACATCAAAGCGGAGCCCGCTGTTGTAATCGTTTAAACCAAGAGCAGGCTACGTTTTGATGACGTCATTAGCCTATTCGCTATTTTATTTTCTATTAAAAGTTTCTTTACAAAGGCCTACTTAGAATCATTATATATCACATTTTAGTATAAGTGAGAGTTACTTAAAAAAATGCTTATTTGTAGACTTTGAAATAAAACAATATAAAAGTTCGTTGAGTGTCCACCGGAGGCTGACGTAAGGAAAACCGGAAGTCGATAGGTTACGTCCTGCGTCATCTGTCAGTAGACACAGTAGACGCTATCCGTATTGAAAAGGCAAGACAGACATAAAAGAGAAACCAGAGAATTAGAGGAATGAAAGAAGACACCAGGAAAGACGTGCTTCAACTACTCTGTAAAATGTCCCCTCAATGGGAGACATTGTGGACACAGTTCATCGGATTGGACTGAAGATGGCAGACAGAACACGACACATCATCATCCAGTTTACAAGACGACAGCACAGAGATATGTTGTGGAAGCTGACGAAGGACTCCGGGCTCTGCACTGAAGCAGGGATCAGGTTCATGGAGGATCTCACTAAGGAGGATAGACCCGCATCAAGCAGGCGAGGACCAATGGAGAGACAGCTTACTGCCGTGGTCCTTTTGGGTTTATGAACGGGCCCAGCATCCAAGCTGAAGACCAACTCTACACACAGACACACACACACACACACACACAGACACACACACACACACACACACACACACACACACACACACACACACACACACACACACAGACACACACTACTTGATGAAAAGGTAAATGGGGGACTTTATTGGAGGAGGAGTCACTCTAACTCTACAACACCTGTTCATTGATGTTTTCCAGCAGATGATTGGTTTAAATACCAGTTTATCTTTTGTTTGTGCAGAGAAAAGCTGTTTTTCTGTTTTGTAAGTGCTGCAGATGGTTCTTTCTGGTCAAATCAGTGGAGAGATCAAATACTATTTAGTCATGGATCAGATCAATGTGCAGGTGTTGCTTTTGCTTTAATAGGGAGATGTGTTGGCACACAAAGCAGACGAGGAGGCTCATTGGTTGGCAGCTGTTCTGAATGTTGAAGGTTGCTTTATTATCCTAATGAATGTTTATGGCTATAATAACACCAGTCAGAATAGACCTTTACTTCTACAGGTCTCTGAGATTATTCATCATTATAAAAACAGTTACAGCACTAATTAATGTTCTTATGATTAATAACTCAGAGTACAGATCATAAACTGATATCTGAAGAAATACACAGATTTTATTCAAGTTTATATACCTCTTCATTTTCTAGAGAAAACTCCATTGCTCTTTTGGAAGATGTAAAAACCCACCTGACCCCTCTTAGTGCTGATTTGGTTGAGATGTGTGATTCTGAAATTGAAACGTGGGAAATTAAAAATGTCTTTAGGAAAAGCTCCAGGACAGGATGGGATATTACTTTATTGATCCCCAATGGGGAAATTCGGGATTCAGGATTAACCACAAACTTTGACACATTTTTCTGGCAAGATATTAAAGAATTATTATTTTACACCATTTGGGAATGTGTTATAAATAAGAATATGATGCCCACAATGAAACAAGGATTAATAACACTCATCCCTAAACCAGGGAAGGACAATAAACTTCGAATCTGAGACCAATAACATGACTGAATGTTGATTATAAGTTATTTGCTCATATCTTTGCCAACAGACTAAAAGAAAGTTTGCTGCATGTCATTAGTGAATCTCAATCTCAATTCCTCAGAGGACGATCATTTCATCACAGTGTTGGACTAGTGATGGACCTATCAGACGATGCAGATAAGATTGAAGATGATGGTTGGATTTTGTTTCTGGACTTCTGTAAAACATTTGACACTGTTGAACATTGTTTTATGATGGATACATTAAAATATTTTGGCTTTGGTGAATGCTTTCAGGAAGTAATTAACATGTTATATAAATGAGATAAATAGCTGTGTAATTCTGCCAATGGGAACGTGTGAAAGATTTACAATGAAAAAGGGAATTCATCAAGGCCGTCCAGCCTCACCTTTACTTTGGTTTTTAGTTGCAGAGGTTTTGGCAGTAATGGTTAAATTCTCAACCAATATACAGCAGTTAAATGTTATGGGAAATGTTACTGGCCAATGATACGACTATATTCTTAAAAAATGCAACACAGATACCACAAGCTCAAGAGCTCATCTGTTTTCTCTAAGGCTTCAGGACTCCATTGAAACTTGAATAAATGTGAGTTATTGTCAACCCATGATCACCCCCTAGTGTCCATTCAAGGGATTGAGGTCAAACAGGAGGTTAAATACCTGGGTGTTACTATATCTAAGGATTTAAATTATAGAGACAAAGAGATTTGTCTATTTTTGGTGGAGTTTTATTATCTAAAATGGAAGCTATGTTACATTTTATTTATCCAGCATACTCGTTAGCTATCCCCAATAATATGATTTAAAAGCATCAACCAAATGATCCATAACTTCATTTGGAAGAACGGGCATCATCATATTAGAAAGGGGGATGTAGTGAAGTCGATGGAAGAAGGGGGGATAAATGCTATTGATTTTGATTCTATGAATGGAACTCTGAAGTTGAAGTGGTTGAAAAGTTTTGTAACGCAATATGAACATTTTTGGTTTCATTTGCCTTCAAAAATATTTATGGATGTTGGAGGTGTTGCATTTTTGTTAACATTAGCAAGCTACCAATGGAGTTATCCAAATTTCACCAGCAGGTCCTCCATTATTGGAAACTGATTTATAAACGTAATTTTTCTCCTCATAATACCCCAATCTGGAACAATGGATACGTACTGGTTAAAAGGAAGTCCATTTATTTTAAAGAATGGAAGAAAAAAGGGATATGGTCAGTTCAACATCTTATGGATGAGAGAGGGAACATACTGGACTTTGATGATTTTAGTCATAAATACAGTATTGAATGCTCCAAGAAGCAGCCTGCTGGGCTATAGTTAAAGTAATTCCACAGGCTTTCATTGGTGTCGTTTAGGGAACCCTAATGTACATGTCAATAACAACTAAACTACCCAGTATCTCTATAGATGGCCAACCTTTTCTCCAAAAAGGATGTAGCAATACATTTCTAAGATCGTCTCTCACAAAACAATTTTTTCCCTTTTCTCTCAAAAGAAGGAATATTCCACCTCGACGGTCAAAAGAATTAGATGTAATTTTCTGAGGTTTCCTGTCTCCCCTAAAGTCAAAGAGGTACACTTTAAAACACATTTATCCATGTGGTGAATTTCTAATTGGGACAGTAATGAATGTGTATTTTATAAAACAGAAATAGAAACACTTGAGGGTTTAATGTTTTCCTGCAAGGTATCTGGTTTATTTTGGAGGAACATAAGGTGGACATCCCATAATAACATGAATGTGCCTCCCCTGACATACAACAGTGTGAAACTTGGTTTTATAATGGGAGGACAGAAAATTAGAATTTAACATAAATAACTTACTTGTACTTGCCAAATATTTTTAGCACAAATGTAAATTCTCAAATACTGCCCCACTCTTTAGCATTTTTTTTTTTTTTGAAGGAGCTGCAGCTTTCACACAATCAGACTCCTGAGACTCACGTTGATGAAAGTTTATACATCAGATGAATACTGCAGGAGACATGATTCAACATGCTCAAACAGAACTGTCTGACTCTTCCAAAGGCTCTGCATATATTCAAAAAGGCATTTAATTATTAAATCCTGGAGGAGACGTTGCTTGTGATTTATGGTGTCATGGTCTTTACATAATTGATAATATAAGCTAGCTAGCTTGTTGTGAGGGAGTTCCCGCCGTGGCCAGAGGGGGCAGTGGTGAGCGCAAGCCAGTTCGATGCCACTTGAGGCGGACAGAGGGGGGAGAAGAAAAGAGAAAACAGAGGAGGAAAAGTGAATAGCTGGTGTCTGTTGTGAAGGTTAAAAGAGTTCGGATTAAAAATAAGAAGTGATCCAGCAGCATGCTGAGGGCCTGCCTGAGGGGAGCTACAGCCCGGGTAAGTCACCTCTAACTCGGTAACAGGACCGCTCCCTCCCCGCAGCGCGCTGGTTAGCATGTTAGCATGCTGTCATTCACGCAGCCTGTGTCAAGGTGCCGCAGGGGGGGGGGTGTTAACCTTTCAATGCACACTGACGTTAAATATCAAAAATAACGAGACACTTTACATCAGCTGTGTTCAGAACACAAGCTAGCAGCTGTGCTAGCGGGTTATCTTTCACTGGCACACTGCTAATGTAAGCTAACAGTGAGAGGTCAGAGGTCACAATGGGGTTAACGTGTTTATTATTGAGCAGCAGTCATGTTGAAGGGTTTAGTCTCACTGTGGTTTAATGATCCAGAACATTAATAATCATTTTAAACAAAATAAGACACGTGCACGAGTCCTCTTTACATCCTGTTAACACGTTACCAGATGAGACACACACACACACACACACACACACACACACACACACACACACAGGTGTCCGTCTGCATTGATGTCTTTCCCTTCCGTCTGCAGACGAACTTCAGGAGAATCCGTCCGAACAACCTGCAGCAATGCAGACACTACACAGCCGGAGAATCCAGGTCACACACACACACACACACACACACACACACACACACACACACACACACACACACACACACACACACAGATGACCTCCCTGTAGATGACCTACTCACCCTCTCTCTCTCTCCCCCTCTCCCTCCTCAGTGGTGGAGCTGCTAAAGCTGTGGCTGCTGGTCTGGTGGCGGTGGGCGGCGGCGTCGGCGGAACAATTCTGTGTGCGAAGTGGGACCACAAGTTCCGAGCTGCCGTAGAGAAGAACGTCCCATACTCAGACCAGCTGCTGGGTCTGGCTCTCGGACCGCCCCCCCAAGATGTTCGCTCTCAGGTCCAGAAACAGGTGAGGATGGATCCACAGCGTGTTAGTGAGTGTGTGGCTTTATGTCAGCTCAGCTGCTCATCTGTGATTGGTTAGAAACATTATTCACAATAACAAATAAAACCCACCTGTGACCGGTCAGTGATCAAAGTTGTTCTTTGGTCCCAGTAAATCTGTCAGAGTGAGACCTCCTCTTGTTGTCCTTTCAGTGATTAAAGTTAGCTTTTAGCTTTGAACCTGGTCCAGCATGGGACAGGTTTTAAACCGGATCAGGACAGTTCCCCTCTTTGACTCAAACATCTGAGAGCCTTTGAGACCACTTCACTCAGGTAAAGTGTCTGCTGTGCGTGTGCTCAGGTGGAGGCCGCCCAGCCTCCCTCCATGATGGATAAGAAGGTGAAGACGTCCAAACCGAAGGCCGACAAGAAGGTGAAGGAGGAAGCAGAGAGTCCAGCAGCAGAGACCAGTCCTGCAGCCCCCGTACAGAGTCTGGAGGGTCAGTCTGTTTGTGTGTGTGTGTTTGTAAGTGTATAAGGAGTGAGTCTGTTTGACGTCACGTGTGTGTGTTTCTCCTGCAGACACACTCTTCAGTGATGGTAAGTGTGTTCTGTTTTCTCCCTGTAGAGAAGTGAGCCTTTAGCGTTAGCTGCAGCTCTAAACCTGGACTCTCTGAACAGACGGCTCCGATTAGTTCCCCCCCCCTCTGCTGTTGAAAATATCTCTCTCTCTCTCTCTCTCTCTCTCTCTCTCTCTCGTATCACTTTCAAAATACTTCTGTTTACATTTAAGGCCATCCACAACCTTGCCGCCCCCCGATCTGTCTGATTCCCCCCCCCTCGCTCCCTCAGGTCTTCCTCCTCCCTCCACCTCTCTATGCCCTCCGCCCGCCTCAGCACCATGAGCAGAGCTTTCAGCCGCTCTGCCCCCCAACTCTGGAATTTTCTCCCATCAGACATCCGTAACATCGATTCTTTACCACAGTTCAAATCAAGACTCAAAACTCATCTGTTCCAATCTGCTTACTCGCTGTAATCTCACCTCCTTTTGTTACTTGTCTGTTGTTTTTATTATTTGTATTTATTTGTATTGTGTTTTTAATCCAATGCAAAGCATGTGAAATAAAATGTATTATTAGTCTCTCTCTCTCCCTCTGTGCGTTTCTCTCTCTCTCTCTCTCTCTCCCTCTGTGTGTTTCTCTCTCTCTCTCTCTCTCTCCCTCTGTGTGTTTCTCTCTCTCTCTCTCTCTCTCTCTCTCTCTCTCCCTCTGTGGGTCTCTCTCTCTCCCTCTGTGTGTTTCTCTCTCTCTCTCTCTCTCTCTCTCCCTCTGTGTGTTTCTCTCTCTCTCTCTCTCTCTCTGTGTGTTTCTCTCTCTCTCTCTCTCCCTCTGTGTGTTTCTCTCTCTCTCTCTCTCTCTCTCTCTCTCTCTCCCTCTGTGTGTTTCTCTCTCTCTCTCTCTCCCTCTGTGTGTTTCTCTCTCTCCCTCTGTGTTTCTCTCTCTCTCTCTCTCTCTCTCTCTCTCTCTCTCTCTCTCTCTCTCTCCCT
>NC_136699.1:26338635-26346135 GCF_947650265.1 Symphodus melops
TCCCTCCCCCCCTCCTCCCTCTACCACCTTACCTCCCCCTCCCCTAAACCTAACCTTCAGGGTTCCCCTCTCCCTCCCTCCCCCCCTCCTCCCTCTACTACCTTACCTCCCCCCTGCCCTAAACTGAACCTTCATCACCCCCCCTCCCCTGCTCCTCTCACCACCTCCCCTCACTCCCCCCCCCCTCTACCACCACACAACCTCTCTCCACAGACCTCTGTACGCTGGGGGGGTCGGTGGCGGCATCGGGACGCGGCGGAGTGGCACAGCCCCCGTTGCCGAAACGCAGCCCCGGACGGCGGGTGAAGGTTGAAATCCACCCAATCCCCCAGGGCACACTCGACCGTCTGGGGCATGCACGGGCTGGGTCCTCTGCCTGCCCCCCTGTCGCCCCCTCCTCCCCTCCCTCCTCCCCTCCCTCCTCACCTTCCCCACACCCAGTCAGCACCCCCCAGTACAATCACCACCTTACAGCAACATAGTTTTACCCTGCAGTAACACCATTTCATCCTCTCCACCTACAGTTACACACCACAGCCAGCAGGGGGAGCCAGAGCTGCTTGCCACAGAGCCCTGTGAGCCAGACACCAGCATAGAGGTGGATAACAATTCCATGATGATGAAGGGAGCAACGACAGCAAAGCTGAAAACAACCCCAACATCTGAGTTATCCACCTCTCACTCCACCAGGGCCTCTGTGGCGGCACATGGCTCCCCGAGTCGCCCGGAACCACACACACACCCACGCACACACAGAAAAATACAGGACTGGCACTTGGAGGTCCGGAAGAGGACACTCATCATAGGTGACTCCAACCTCTCCCGGATCCCTTCATTCACAGACCCACACATCCAAGTAGACAGTTACCCCGGAGCAAACTTTCATCACATAGCCACCATCCTGAAAAAACTCACCCCATGTCACAACACCACACAGGTCATCTTATCAGCCGGACTCAACAACTGTCTTTCAGAACACGACCCCACCACATTCACCAAACAGTTACAGACAATGTGGAGGACCAGCCAGACCACCTTCCCCAACGCCACCATCTACATCCCTGTAATAAACTTCTCACCCAGACTGGACTCACACAAACGGACACTCCTCACCAAACTCAACGACACCATCACTGCCAAATATAACTTCATTCCAGACATCAACTCACAACTCTTCCGGACTGGCACAGACAATATACACTGGACCTCTGACACGGCCGGGATGTTGTTCAGGTACTGGAAGGAACAGTTAAACTTATAACTGGGGATAACTGTCATACCACACCTCCCCATCAGTCCAACATCACCAACCTCTGTGCCGTTTTCTCCCTCACAGCTGCACAGCTGGAGTTACTAGAAAAAGGACTCACCTTCATTCCCACACCCAACCCACCCACCCGGCCGGAGCTCAGGGGGGACCTGCACACCTTCCACAGGAGGCTGAAACTCCTGGATCACTTCCAGGGGGGGCAGAGGCGGGACCCCGTGCTGTTCACTGGGCCGTCCCACTGGTCACCAAACACGGACACACTCTCACCTGCTATTTCACAACTCATCCATAAAAACAACCAAGCACTCACACATTGGCGCCCCCTGCCACATAGAACGCACAACATTAGTCAGGAACACAAACGCATCATCAGAACATTGGGTAATCACAAACACATAGTCATTAAGCCAGCAGATAAGGGGGGCCAAATAGTTATTCAGGATAGGGACAATTACATTTTAGAAGCACATAGACAGTTAAATAACAACACATATTACCAACTACTGACACACCCACTACAATTAGAGACACAGACACTAGTTAGAAAGATTACAGAAACACTCTACAGACAAAAATTCATCAATTTCAAACAGAAACAATATCTGGACGGTCCCAGTGAGCCCAGGCCCCGCCTCTTCTACCTGCTCCCCAAGATCCACAAGCCTCCTGACACCTGGACGGTCCCCTCGGTGGTTCCGGTCGGCCGCCCCATTGTCAGCGACTGCAACTCCGAAACATACACCATCACAGAATACATCGACCACTTCATCAATCCACTTTCCAAACTGCACCCCAGCTACATCAAGGACACCTACCATTTTGTTAATAAAATAAAACACCTTCAGGTACCCGGTCACACCTTCCTGTTTTCCATAGATATAGATTCCCTTTACACTAACATAGAAACTCCACTTGGTTTAGCTGCAATAAAACACCTCTTTAACAAACACCCAGACCCATCCAGACCCGACAGCCACCTCCTACAACTCCTGCACATCACCCTCACCCGCAACGACTTCACCTTTAATAATCAGCACTACCTCCAGCTGTGCGGTTGTGCGATGGGCCGGAAATATGCGCCAGCCTACGCAGACATTTATCTGGCCCACTGGGAGGAAACGGCCTTCGCCACACTCACCACCAAACCCCTCCTGTATTTCCGGTACCTGGACGACATCTTCGGCCTCTGGGACGGCACACATCAGGATTTCACCACCTTCCTGGACACCCTCAACACACACCACCCCAAAATAACACTGAAACACAACATTTCCACATCTGCAATAGAATTTTTGGACACCTGTGTCTTCTTCCGTGCCTCTAGTGACCAGTCCAAAACACTGGCCACCAAAGTACATTTCAAAGACACGGACCGCCACGCACTCCTCCACAAGTCCAGCTATCACCCCAGGCACACGTACAGAGGTCTGATAAAATCCCAGCTGATACGCTTCCGCAGAATCTGCACCTTCCCGGAGCATGTGGAGGAGGCCACCAGCACCCTCTTTAGTGCGCTGAGGCCCAGGGGTTACTCGAGACGCTTCCTCAGAACCATCAGGGCGGAGGTTGGCCGGACCTTTCAGGATAGATATAACAATCCCAGCGCCCTGCCGCCCGGTCCTACTCTCATCCCCTTAGTAACCACTTATTCAGAGAACTTAAAGAGGCTAGTTTCAACTCTCAGGTCTAATTTTGAGGGGGCGAGGGAGGGCTGTGACGTGCTGGGCGACTGCCGGCTGATCTCCGCCCATCGCAGGAACAAAAACTTGAAAGACTTTCTGGTTCATACAGATTTTAATAAAAATAACCAAGACAGGGAAGCGTCTCGAGGCTCGGACATTGGTTTTATCCGTCTCCCCCACATTTTTAACCCCCATGCCAGAGTCGGTATCAACCCGTGGCAGGCCTTAAAACCCACAACAACTAATGCAGTATATGCCATAAGATGTAAGGCCTGCCACAGACTCTATGTGGGGGAGACCAGAAACGACATCACCGCGCGCATTAGACAGCATTTTTATCATATTAATAGCGGGAATGGCACCACTGTCTTGTATGCACATTTTAAACTCCACGGCCAACACAATGTGCAGAGCATGGGCCTGGAGAGCAACAGGGACTGGACCACTGTCCAGAGACGAGCGGCGGAAAGGAAGTGGATCCACCTCTTAAAAACAATAGAACCTACCGGTCTTAATGAGAAATATTAGGGTGGATCCATTTCCTTCTTTTTTAATATAGCTTTTAGTGGGTTTTAGAAAATACTGACCCCCTGACCTCCCGGGGCCTCTCTTACAGGTTTTAACAGGCCGACCCTCTGCGGGCCGGGCTACCCTCCTTCTTTTAATCTTTAGCTTTATTTTTCAAATATTGATTTTATAGCCCACTCCTCCTCTATGGGATCTTAATTTATTTATGTTTTACCTTAATTTGTCTTATGCATGTTTTAAACCCCCCCCCCCCCCCCCCCCCCCCCCCCTTTTTAATTAGGTCTATTTATTTATTTCTAAATGTATCCAGCACTTTTTGCATGTTGTTTTAGCACTTTTAGATCCCTATGAGGAGGCTCTGGACCCTTTAAAATCTTATTTTAGCCGAATTTTGATCTCTAAATTAGATTATTTATCTTTTAAATTAATTTATGAGGTAGAACCTGCCTGCGGAGGGCGCGCCTCGAAACACTTTTTAACAAATAACAAAAACCTTTTTTAAAGACACTTTGCCCTGTTTTATGACATTTTATTGGACCTCTCCTTGTCTTATACTTGTTTACTTTCTTATCCTCCTTTAACTTAATCAACAAAGATCCTATTATTTTATGAACTGCATTAAGATGTTTTAACAAGTGTAAATAAAGATGTATATATGTTTCTACAATTTTACTAACCCATGTATTTTTATGAGTGTGGTTTTAATGTGAATTTAAGCACTTGTTTTATTTATGCACTTTTTACATTTATTAATTAATCTTTTATGAATTTTAACACTTTTAACACTTTTATATTTAATTTACGCCAGGCCTTTTAATTCAGTTCAGGGCACTTATAAATAGGATCTTTATTTTATCTGTTTTAAATTATTTAGATTTTAATTTCTACCCTTTTAGTACAATAAGAGTCATTCAGCTCCTTGGTGTTTTTATCGGAGGCCCTGGGACGGGGTAGGTTTTAGCCAGCTACAGAGCTCCGCCGACCTCTCCTGCGCGGTGGTCCGTTTACCCTTTTTAATTAAAACCAAATTTTAGAGTGTCTTAAGAGGGTCTTAATGAAAACCTTTTGGTTTTTAAGGAGGGTTTTAATTGCAAATTTTCAATTATTTACTAAAACCATTGGTCCCCCTGAGAGCCCGTGCCCCCCGTAGCGTCCCCCAGAGGACGCTACGCTTTTTCCCAAACCTAACCCTGCCAGCGCCTTGGGGAGAGCACTCCTTTGACTCCTTTTAAACAGACATTCTTATAGGTTTTTATTAAACCTTTTTTAATTGGTTTTATGGGTTTTAACCCCCCTTTTAATGCATGCAGGACTTTGGTGCCTGAACCAGTCTGAGCACCCACTTCAGCCACTAATTAAACTTTTACCCAAACCTAACCCTACACCCTCTGTCTTCATTTATGGAGGTCAAGAGTTCATGCAAAGGTCAAGTTACACTGACAGCGCCCTCTGCTGGATCAAACCCCTTCAGACGGCCTGATGGACTCAACAGCCTGAAATCAAACGGTCACATTGGTTGGAATGAATGTTTGAGTTCGACAGCCCTCCTATACACTCAGACTCTGTAATATAATGTTAGGGAGGTCCCTTTGTGTGTGTCATGTTATTTCCCTGCGTGTAGCCTGGTCAGGTGACCTACTTAGCCAGAGATGCACAGGTGTGCAGGGGGCGGAGCTAAGGTGAACACAGGGAGAGGGGAAAATGTTTGCAGTGATTTTGTCTTGTTGGGCTTTGGTGGGGTGTGAACGGAGGAGTGATGAGAGAGGAGTGTTGGTCCGGGTGAGGATCATGGATTATCTTTTTTTGAGATGCGTTGTTTGGGGGTCAAGCAGGGCCTTGGAGGACAAAAATAAAGGATAAAAATACTAACAACAGACTACTGGTTAGCTGCTGCAGCAGCACGCCGATGTTTAAGTTAGCAATGACATGTAGCATGTGTCTTTAATGATCGATGAGCTTCTGATGAAGAGAGTCCTTAGTTTTAAAATCAAACTGCTTTCAAAGACATCCATCTTGTTGTTTATATTATTGCTGTGTTTTTGACCTGTTTTAAGTGTCACAGTTTACCAATTAAAGGTGTCCCACTTTGTCAATAGTGTCAGGACATTTTTTATTCCGGGTCCATATTTAATATTTCTTCCTTTTTGTCTGGTGGAGCTCTTGAAGGCTGAATGTGCGACATGTTACACAGAAATCTAGCAGAGATCAGCTGATGCTCTGAGAATCACTCTGTGAGTCCTGACTGTGGATGGATCTGTGAAATAAACTGTTGTGATTGCGTAAGAAAAGCTTGTGGTCTCTGTGAGCTTCTTCCTGCTCTTTGTCTTATCTAATATGTTGATCACGTAAAGAGGCAGGAAGTGTCGTCATTAAAAACAGTGTGATCTGTGTGCTGGGCTCACTGCCTGCAGAGGACACTCTTCTTTCAGACCCTCCTCTTCTTCACATGTAAGTAGAGTCCTTCCTCAACATGTCTGCTAATGTTTCAGTGCTGCTGTCTTCTTCTTCTTCTTCTTCTTCCACCTGCTAACATGTTTGATCGTCCGTAAAGTCCCAGCGAGAGAGGAGAGGAGCAGCCATGAGTTTGATCCGAGCAGCCAGTCTCTTCATCGTCCTCGTCCTCCTCTCTGTGTCAGGTACTTCACATCCACACTTTCACTCACTTTGGGACTAAAAAGAGGAAGTGTGGGAGGGATTCATGCACACTGAAGCTCACCTGTGTGAAAAGTGGATCAGCTTCAGGTGACTTTATTTGGACCTCAATTCAATTAGAAAAACTTTATTTGTTCGTCGGGGGGCAAACAGAGAAGTAAATGAACGACAGTGCAGTGATGCTAAAATGAGACAAAGAAAACAAAAGTGTCTGCAACAAGTAAAGTGTCAACATTTAAATACAAAATGTTAAATTACAAAGTGAAATATATGAAAGAAGAGTGGAGGTATAAGTTGACTGTGATTGGACTAAAGATGTAAACAGAAATATAACCAGTAATGAACAGATGTGTAGTAACAGGAAATAACAGTAAGTATACGTATATATACAGAGCGATGTGCAAGTCAAACAACAGACTAAATATATAGTCAATCTATGCAAAAAGAAACATGTAGGTGAAGCTGGTACAAACTTAAAGCACTGAGAGACGCCACAGTTTGGATCGCCTCTTTTCTTGACATAAACCAAAGAACAGATGAAAGTGTGTTTTATTATTCATGCATGTTCTCAGACTTTACTCCTGCAGGATTTGTTCTAAAGCAGACTTTGTTCACAGATCTGCTCTCAAACAGTTTCTATCTCCTGATTGTTTCTGCAGTTCCTCCAGTGTCCACTAGAGGCTGGCTGCAGAAGCACAGGAAGTCACATACACACCCATTTAAAAAAGTCTTTATATATTGTTGAGTCTTTAAAGTGATTACAGTCTGATAGAATCATGATCAGAGGATTTTTACACATCCAGATATGTTGAGGTTTTTTCCTCTTAAAGTTCTGAATGTTGATGGTTGTTCCTGATGTGCTCTGTGTTGCAGCGGTTCAGGGTCAGGAGGTCTTTGGAGGGACGTGCTCTCCTTGGATCTGTGCTGTTAAAGGATCGACTGTGGAGATGAACTGCACCATCATAATCCCAGAGGGAATAAACCAGGAAGTTAAAGCTCAGGAAACATTTTGGAGTACTAAAGATCCTAAATATGATGAAGATGTTACAGAAGACTCCCAGTATTCAGGCCGTGTGCAGAGTACCTGTGTGAGGAACAACTGTACTCTGACCATCACAAACGTGACAGAGACAGATGAGGGCTTCTACAGGTTCATGATGAAGAGAAACATGAGGAGATATTTAGAGAGAGCTGAGGTCCTCCTGGAAGTCACAGGTAATATTTCAGACTTTATTCTCTGAGCTCAGTTTCTAACATGCTGTATATACATGTATTTATTTCTGCATGTTTGTGTGCTGATATTTCTCCTCATGTTCAGATCTCGAGGTTCAGGTGAGAAGACGAGATGAGACTGGACTCATCTTTAGG
>NC_136699.1:26351135-26410307 GCF_947650265.1 Symphodus melops
AGCTTCCTCCCCAGCACACCACTGCGTAGAAGAGGACGCTGGACACCACAGACTGGTAGAACATCTGCAGCAGCTTTTTGCAGATGTTGAAGGACCCCAGCCTTCTCAGGAAGTACAGACGACTCTGTCCCTTCCTGCAGGTAGTGTCCATGTTAGGCGACCAGTCCAGGTTGTCATCCAGCTGCAGCCCCAGGTACCCGTAGGTCCTGACCACCTCCACGTCGACCCCCCCGATGGAAACAGGTTCTAGATGTGGTTTGTTCCTTCGGAAGTCCACCACCATCTCCTTGGTCTTGGAGGTGTTTAGCTGCAGATGGTTGTCACTGCACCACGTCACAAAGTCCTCGATCAGGCTCCTGTACTCCTCCTCCTGTCCATCCCTGACACATCCAACTATCGCAGTGTCGTCCGAGTATTTCTGCATGTGGCAGAGCTCAGAGTTATACTGGAAGTCCGAGGTGTACAGGGTGAACAGGACGGGGGAGAGCACAGTCCCCTGTGGTGCTCCGGTGCTGCTGACCACAGTGTCAGATGTGCAGTCCTTCAGTCTGACGTACTGTGGTCTCTCTGTGAGGTAGTCCGTGATCCACCTCACCAGGTGCGAGTCCACCCTCATCTCGGTCAGCTTGTCTCTCAGTAGGAGGGGATGGATGGTGTCGAAAGCGCTTGAGAAATCAAAGAACATGATTCTCATCACGCTGCTCCCTTTGTCCAGATGAGAGTAAGCCCTGTGTAGGAGATAGAGGATGGCATCGTCCACGCCCACCTTTGCCTGGTATGCAAACTGCACTGGATCCTGTGCGTGTTGGACCTGGGGTCTGAGGTGTTGGAGCAGCAGCCGTTCGAAGGTCTTCATAACGTGGGATGTCAGAGCGATTGGTCTGAAGTCGCCTGGCTCACTGGGGTTCTTCTTCTTGGGGACAGGAGTGAGGCACGAGGTCTTCCAGAGCACAGGAACCTTCCCGAGCCGCAGGCTCATGTTGAAGATGTGCTGAAGTGGCTCCCCCAGCTCAGCAGAGCAGGCCTTTAGCATCCTGGGACACACCTTGTCTGGGCCTGCTGCCTTCCTGGGGCGGAGTCTCTTCAGCTCCTTGCTCACCTGGTCTCTGGTGATGGTGGGGGGGAGGGGGGATGGATTGTCTCTGGAGGTTGTGTCTGTCCTGGTGGAGGTGTTGGGGGGAGTGAGAGGGGGGGAGTGGGTGTGTAGAGGGGTGCTGGGGGGACAGGCACTGGCTGCAGCGACGGGGCTGTCGAACCTATTAAAAAACAAGTTGAGCTGGTTTGCTCTCTCAGGGTCCCCGTCTTCTGCGTTGTTGTTTTTCTTTTTGCAGCCTGTGATGGTTTTCATGCCCTCCCAGACCTCCCTCATGTTGTTCTGCTGCAGCTTCTGTTCTACCTTCCTTCTGTACTCCTCCTTTGCCTCTCGGAGTCTGACCTTGAGTTCCCCCTGCACACGCTTCAGCTCTGCCTGGTCTCCCTCCTTGAATGCCCTTTTCTTCCTGTTAAGGATCTCCTTGACATCGCTGGTGATCCAGGGCTTGTTATTCGGGAAGCAGTGCACAGTTTTAGTGGGAACCACAACATCCATACAGAAGTTCATGTAGTCAGTTGTGCAGTGTGTGACCCCCTCAATGTCATCACCATGAGTCTCTTGCAGGGCACTCCAGTCAGTGGTCTCAAAACAGTCTCTGAGCGCCTCCTCTGCCTCGGGAGACCACTTTCTGAAGGTGCGTGTAGTTACTGGTTGTCTCTGGATCTTAGTCTTGTACTGTGGCTTGAGTAGGACCAGGTTGTGATCGGACTTCCCCAGAGGTGGTAGGGGGGTGGCAGTGTAGGCGTCCTTCACGTTTGCATACAGGAGGTCTATTGTCCTGTTCTTCCTGGTGGGACAGCTTACAAACTGGTGAAAGTCCGGTAGTGTGGAGTTCAATGTAACATGGTTAAAGTCCCCTGAGATTTGTAATCTCGAGATGTTAGAGTGGATGACGTCACACGCAGTCTCGACGTGTGCGCACGGGGTGGAATGTAAACAACAACAACAATGGCGTGGGAGAACTCCCTGGGCATGTAGTAAGGACGGCGACCCACCGCCAGCAGCTCGATGTCTTTGCTGCACGTTGCCTCCTTCACAGTAACATGTCCATGGTGGCACCATCTGTTGTTAATAAACAGCGCGAGTCCTCCTCCTTTCCGTTTGCTGCTGCGTTTCGTGTCTCTGTCCGCTCTCACTGTAGTAAAGCCCGGTAGATCCACGTTAGCGTCCGGGGTGTTTTGAGTCAGCCAGGTTTCTGTGAGGCACATTAAACTGCACTCTCTAAATGTCCGGTTGTTCCTCATGAGAGCAGCCGGCTCATCTGTCTTGTTGGTTAGACAGTTTACGTTCCCCATAACTATCACCGGAACCGAGGGCTTGTACCTCCATCGCTTAGCCGCTAGCTTAGCCTTTAGCAAAGCCCCGGCTCGACAGCCTCTGTACCGCCGCTTCAGCTCCACTGGTATCAGATGAACGATGCCGGCTTGTCCCGCTGTCCGGAGTGAGAGGTGAGAAGTCCATGCTGCTGAGTCCAACTAGCTGCCTGCTAATTATGGCTACACATCTTTTCTTTTTTCTGCACCTGAAGGATTTGTCCTTCTCTTTTTTTTTGACTCTACCTGCACTTTGGACGTACAGTGACAGTGCACACTCCACGACAGCGCTCTTGGGGGCCCCTAAGCAAGCGCTTAGTTCGCTTATGCCTTGGGCCGGCTCTGGTTTGCAGTACCCATTTTGAACTCTAGGTGTCAGCGTTCCATATTTCTCCTTTAGACTCCTAATCGTACCTCCACTTTCATTTGTGCAGGTTATCAGAACGTTTCCTGATTTTATGTCTCACTGTTGAATTTTTCTGCAGCAGTAAAAAGGTTTATTCAGCAGGTGTGATCCTCCACTTCAGAACCAAAGCTGCTCTATAGAACACATCACCATCTGATGTGAGTGACAACGCTCTCTCTGATTCTCCTCCAGATGCTCCAAAGCTTCCCTCTGTGTCACTGAGTTCCCACCGTGAGATAGAGGAGGGCTCTTCAGTCAATCTGACCTGTAGCAGTGATGCTAACCCAGCAGCTAATTACACCTGGTACAAGGTGGACGGACCTCTGAACCCTCATCACACATCTTCAGGACCAACGCTTGTCTTCAGCTCCATCCAGTCCTCTGACTTCGGGGAGTTTTACTGTGAAGCTGAGAACACGCTGGGGAGAACGACCTCCAAACACGTCTCTGTCAACCTCCCATGTGAGTAAAACACTCATTAAATAGAGTCATATAAAACCCTGCAGTTCCTGGAGTGTCCACTAGAGGCTGGCTGCAGTTCCTGGAGTGTCCACTAGAGGCTGGCTGCAGTACCTGGAGTGACCACTAGAGGCTGGCTGCAGTACCTGGAGTGTCCACTAGAGGCTGGCTGCAGCAGCACAGGAAGTCACTCGTCCATGGTGTCAGACTGAATGATGAACAGAGAGGATCACAGAAAGGAAAAGTGATGTTTCAGTCTCATCCTTCCTCTCAAGTGTCTCACATATCTCTCTTTCATTCTTAGGGATCTCAGACTCAGTAAAAACCATCCTCAGGTGGACTCTGCTGCCCCTCTTGTTGAGTCCTCATCTCCTCCTGGCTCTGTGGACGAGGTCAAACCATCAACATTCATTCTGTTCTTTATGACCGCCATCTTGTTCTATGTGGATTCATTGTTTTCTGATTGAACTCAGGTGGAAGAAAAGTGTGAACTCCACCACTGAACCAGACGACCCTGCAGAGATGATCGAGGTGAGAGAGAGAGAGAGAGAGAGAGAGAGAGAGAGATTTTTTTTTTGATTTTTGCAAAGCACTTTATTTACACAATTTCAATTGTTTACAATTTCATAAAGTGCAAATGCAGTAAAATTTCAGTTTGTTTTTTTAAAAGACAGGTCAGGTCATAAAAACTTGTGCAAACACTAATTCATTATTGACAACTGAACAAACAACATCATTAAAACACCATCGTTGTTTAAAAGCGTCCAAGTCTCCAATGTGTTTATAAAATCTAAACTCGAGCCAGAGTCTGGCCCGGATGTTGGTCAGCCACACCGCCTTGGCCTCCTGTCCGTCTCTATTTTCGACCCGGTTTCTCCTGCTCAGGTAGATCGCCATCTTGGCCTCACCTGAGAGGTAGTTTAGGAGCTGCCACTTGTGTTTCTGTTCTTTTTTGTAAACAGCTCCCATGATAAAAACCCTCTCAGTAAAAACCACATTAAAGAAACTAAAAACCAGTGTTAAAAGAGTGAAGAAGCTGGAGAGCCTCTGACACTCAGTAAAAACATGGAACACAGTTTCTCTCAGGTTACAGAACGGACAGGAGTTTAAAACAGCAGGATTAAGAACAGCGATGAAAGCATTGGAGGCGACAGCACCGTGTAAAATCCTCCACTGGAGGTCAGCAGTCCGTTTTTTGAGGGGAGGTTTGTATAAAATCCTCCACTGGGGGCCCGCTCCACTGGTCCCCAGTCTGTTGGACCACACAGTGGGGGGGCGGTTGCACAGTCCGACCTTGTGGATAGCTTTCACACAGTTTGTGTACAATGTTTTTTTATCAGCTTTATGCAGCGTTAGTTTTTCATTGTGTGTGTTAGCTAGCAGGGGGCCGGTCAGGTCCCCCAGGGCTGGGCTCAGGGAGATGTCAGGGAAGGGGTCTGCAGGATCTGGTCTGGCCTTTCCTTGGCCATAGTCTGCCAGTTGTCTCCTCTCTTTTCCTGAGAGTTTCTGGCGCCACAGCTCCAGAAGCCTCTCTGCCACCCGGACGGATGTTAGACCCAGCACAGAGCCCAGACCCCGGGCGTCACCCAGCGCCGGCCCCACTGCGTCCACTAGCTGCTGCAGGGTCAGGGTCTTTGTTCTTAGCAGGGACATCGTCAGGCCGGGGGTCACGCTGCTGCCGATGTCCAGCCTGGCCCTGTGGATCAATGGTTCTCTCAACAACCAGTGCAGAGAGTCAGCCTTTGGGCACCTTTTACAGTCAAAAAGGGCCCAAGACTTAAAAACACCCTGATAAAACGGAGGCAGCCCACTTAGTTTTAAAAGTTTAGAATCAATAAAAAACAGAGCAGCATCCAGCCCCAGGAAATCTGCACGTCTGAGGATGCAGCTGGCCACATCTCATCGCACACCAGATCAGCCAGCCCTGTAAGATACTTTTGTAAAAAACTGGAGTCTAAAAGTGGCTGTCCGGCTGGGCAGGGTGGACGAGGCCCTGTCCCCCCTCCTCCTTGGTTAAAAACAGCACCCCCTGTGGAACCCAGTGTAGACCATCCCAGAAGAAATCCACCATTTTCTTCTGGATCTGGGCGAGCAGGCCTGACGGGGGGTCTACACAGGTTTAAACGGTGCCACAGTTGGGATGCTACAAAGGTTGTTTAAAACAAAACTCGACCTTTAAAAGACATCTGAGGGAGCAGCCATCTCCACTTGGAGAGTTTCCCTCTAGCTTCTCTGTGACGCCCTCCCAGTTCTTCTTCATAATTTCTTCTGTTCCAAGGAACACCCCTAGGTACTTAAACCCACCCCTCTTCCAGACTAACCCTGAGGAAGAACTGGGAGGCCTCCACGCCACTCACCGACAGCGAGGGCTTTCACTCTTCAACCAATTCACCCTCGCTGCCGATGCCTTGCTAAAATTTTTAACTGTGCTAATTAAAAGGTCTGCATCCCTCTGGCCGTCAATAAAAACCACGATGTCTGTCCGCGTACGCACCTTAAAACCACGTTCGTGTTAAAAGCAGGTAAAAGCAAGCCGTGCAGGCTGCAGCGAAGCTTGTGGAGGAGGGGTTCCAGGGAGAGCGTGTAGAGCATGCCGGACAGAGCACAGCCCTGCCTGACGCCTCGGACACACTCTAAAAGGAGCACACAGACACCGTTAAACTTCAGCACACTCTCAACATCCCTGTACAGCACCTTGATCTGGGCTATGAAGCCAGCGCTGAACCCAAACCTCTCCAGAACCTTCCAGAGGAAACTGTGTTCAACGCGGTCAAAAGCCTTTTCCTGGTCTAGAGAAATCAGACCAGTGTTACAGCCCAATGAGCCGGAGACGTCCAAAACATCACGAATGAGGTGGACATTGTCCACCATGGACCTGCCGGGCACACAGTAGGTCTGGTCCCGGTGGATGACCTGCTCCATAGCCCTCCCCAGCCTGGAGGCCAGGACCTTGGACAGGAGCTTGTAATCCACACACAACAAAGACACAGGGCGCCAGTTTTTGATGTCCTGCAGGTTACCCTTCTTAGGGAGCAACGTGATGACGGCTCTCCTGCAGGACATGGGCATTGAGCCAGAGGCCAGACTTTCGTTGAAGACCTCTATTAGGTCTTTTTCTAAGATGTCCCAGAAGGCTTTGTAAAATTCGACTGACAGGCCGTCTATGCCGGGAGCACGCCGCGCCTGCATGCCCTGCAGTGCAGTCTTTAGTTCCTGCATTTCGATCGGCCTGCTGAGCTGCTCGTTTGTCTCTTCAGAGACCTGAGGTAGTCCTGAACAGAACTCGTCTATCAGTGCTTCCTCTTCCTCGTACTCGCTTGAGTAGAGACTGGAGTAAAACTCGACAGCTCGCCTCCTGATCTGGCTTGGCTCAGTCAGATTTTGCCCTGTGTCTGTTAAAAGTGAGTGGATCACTCGCCCCTGCCCGGTCCTCTTCTCCAGGCCGAAGAAGTAGCTAGAGGGAGCATCCATCTCTGCGATGGCCTGGAACCGGGACCTGACCAGTGCACCCTGTACTTTACCGTCCAACAGGTCTGCTAAAGCTAGCTTTTTGACTTTGAGGATTTCAATATATCCTCGATTTGCTGTGGACTCGCTCAGTCTTTCTAGTTCCACTATATCAGTCTCCAGGTCCTTCATAGATCTGGTGATGTCTCTGGTGACATTGAGGGTGTGCTGCTGACATAGGAGTTTAATCTCTGTCTTACCATGGTCCCACCACTGCCTAAGACAACTAAACTCTCCCTTCCTCTGTCTAAAAACATCCCAGAAATAAATAAGAACCTCTCTAAAATGTTTATCAAACGTTAAGACTGAATTAAAATGCCAATAAGCGCTTTTATGTAAAATGTTCTGAATAAAAACATGACATAAAAGGGGGGCGCCGATAGCGCAGCGGCAGCGTGCGCGCGCGTACCATGTTGCGAGGCTTTGCTCCTCGCGCGGGCGGCCCGGGTTCGCGTCCGGCCTGTGGCCTCTTTCCCGCATGTCTCTCCCCACTCTCTCCCCCCCTTCCGACACTATCCACTGTCCTCTGACTCTATCAATAAAGGCAAAAAGGCCAAAAATAAATCTTTAAAAAAAAAAAACATGACATAAAAGCAAAGCATGGTCAGTAAAAGCAGCAGGGACAATACTGCACATCTTAACAATATTAAAATGATGCTTAAAACAATAAATACGGTCGAGCCTAGCTGAGGAGATCCTACTCTCTCTGAGGTGGGACCATGTGTACTGACGGCAGTCTGCATGCATCCTTCTCCACACATCCACCAGGCCGTGGGAGCAGACCAGCTGCCTCAGCACGTGTTGGGACACTGGATGCGGCTCTGCATGGTTGCGATCTAAAGACGCATTTTCAGTACAGTTAAAATCCCCCCCCAAAAATAAAAAATCCTCCGGGGCACAGCCATTTAAAACATCATTAACTGTTTGTAAAAACAGCTTCCTCTCTGCACCGATTGTTGGAGCGTACACATTGATAAAAACCGCAGTAAAAAGGTCGAACCGTGCCTTCATTAAAAGCAACCTCCCCTCGATAAAATGCTCGACCTCCAGTGAGGCCGGAGTAAAAGACTTGGAGAGGAGGAAGCCAACTCCTCCACTAAGAGAAGTGTTGTGACTTAAAATGACTTCCCCCTCCCACTCTCTCCTCCACTCGGCCTCGTTGCGATCATCGCTGTGAGTTTCTTGTAAATAAAAAACATCGATGTGTTTCATCCTGGCTGTTTCGTATATGGCTGCTCTCTTTTTGGGCTCTCTGGCTCCGTTTACATTTAAACTCCCTACTTTAAAATTATCCATAAGAAAGAGATTTAAAAATAAAATAAAAACCAATAAATTAATTAAAAAACACATTGGAGAGCTTGGCTTTGACTTTTTTTCTTTTGTTCGAGTTGCTTGATGGCTCGAGGCACAAGTTTTCTCAATCTATAGACCTCCTTTTCGTCAAACACAGGCTCATCTTTCTTGTTCATGTGGTGTGCGGCTGATATTGCGAACATATTCAAGTCTGGAAAATAATCTTCGATGTTTACTTTTTTATTAAATGTTCTGATTAAAAATGTTCTAATTTTTTCTGGAGTGTATAGTCTCTTCTGTTGACTGTTTGTTATTTTGGGAGGAGGGATGTCACTGCTGTCAGAGACACACTCACTCTCACTGTCCTCCTCCTTCCTACTGCTTTTTCTTTCAAACTTTAACCTTCTTTTACTCCTCCGTTTAGGAGCAGGTTTCTTTATACAAGGTTCTTCCTCCTCCTCCTCATCCTCCATTTCAGCCTCCTCAACTTGCTCTCCCCATGTAAGATTATTACTCCCCCCACCTGCCTCCTCTACCTGTATGTCCCCTTCTGCCTGTGTGTCCCCCTCTACCCGTGTGTCCCCCCCTGCTTGTATGTCCCCTTCTGCCCGTGTGTCCCCCCCTACCTGTGTGCCCCCCTCTACCTGTGTGCCCCCTTCTACCTGTGTGCCCCCCTCTACCTGCGTGCCCCCCTCTACCTGTGACTCACTAACACCCTGTGCTTCACTTTCATTTTTTTCTGTTGTTTTTTCCCCCTTTTTTTCACCCTCCACCACATCACCTGAAACGTGTGTCTCTCCTCTCTGCTCACTTTCACTCACACTGTGCACATCATTCATACTCACCCCCCCCCCCCTGCTCCAGGTCGGACACATCATTCATACTCACCCCCCCCCCCCTGCTCCAGGTCGGGCACAGCAGCGGAGAGAGGCAGCGCGGAGCGCGCCTCCTCTATCGGCCGCTCGGACGCCACAGCCCGGGTCACAGCAGATGAAATGTCCGCTGCGGCCGCGGGCCGTGGGGCGGCGGCCCCCCGCCGCTCCGCTGCCACCGGCGGAGCAGCGGAAGACCCCGCCACAGGGCCGGGGGTCACCTCCCGGCCAGGCGGAGCCGGATCCCCGGCTTTCGGACAGGCACTCACGGTGTGTCCCTCCTCACCACAACCGAAACACTTCATAGCCGACGAGGAGGCAAAAATCACGTAGTCATAATCATCTACTTTAACACGGAAGCGGAGGTTGAGCTCCGCATCCCGGTTATTAAGTATCATAAACAGCTGTCTGCGGTGAGACACTACGTGTTTCAGCAGCGGAGACTTACATCCAGACAGGATCTTTTTAATGGGGGACACCACCTTCCCATGTCTGGAAAGCTCTCTGCTCAGAAACTCGTCGCTTATGAACGGAGGGACGTTTGACAGGATGACCCTGGTGGACGGCTGTGTCAGCGGGGTCACCTGAACAAACATTTCCCTCACCGTGATGCCTGTCTCCACCACGCGGTTCACCTTCTCCACCTGATCCAGGAAGATGACCACGGCACTGTTCATCCGAGCCGCCGACTTCACGCTGCCGTGTCCGACCTTCTCCCCCACAGCCAGCCCGATCTCCTCCACACTGCACGGGAAGCTGGCGTTGATCTTAATGCCATGCTTCCTCGTGAGGTGGCCAAAGGTGACTCCATTTACCATGGCGTCTGGAGACGCCGACCGGCGAGACACCGGCAGGAGATAAAAACACACACACACACACACACTAACCAATAAACTTAACGTGAACCCTTTAACCAATAAAATTACATTAAATTAAATCAAATTAAGAAAGAAAGAAACGTCAAAAAATCTCAAACGCTCAGCGTCTCACTCACACCGCTCACTCCCAGCATGCACCGAGAGAGAGAGAGAGAGAGAGAGAGAGAGCAGCTCTGTTAGAGAGAGAGAGAGAGAGAAGCTCTGTTAGAGAGAGAGAGAGAGAGAGGGAGAGAGAAGCTCTGTGAGAGAGAGAGCAGCTCTGTTAGAGAGAGAGAGAGCAGCTCTGTTAGAGAGAGAGAGAGAGAGAAGCTCTGTGAGAGAGAGAGAGAGAGAGAGAGAGAGAGAGAGAAGCTCTGTGAGAGAGAGAGAGAGAGAGGGGGGGGGGGGGGGGGGATTCCCCTGAAGAGAAACATGAAGCCAAAAGAAGTATGCTGTGTTGGATGAAGCAACAGAGTGTGTGTTTCTATCAGAAGGTGAATGTGAGCTGCAGAGTGGAGAACAGGAAACAGGATGCAGCAGGTTGATTAGAGCACGGAGATGGTAGGCTAAGCCCCTCCCACTGGCTCCAGCTCACTCCGACTCTCTGCAGGAGAAACAGCAACAGCTTAAAAGCCCCTGCAGCTGGTCGGGGGCCCCAAAGGCTGACAGACAACAGCAGCTTTAAACTGTGCTGTTTGCAACGACAGTAGGAAACCTCCCAAAGGGCCCCATCTGACCGCGCTCATGGTCGTCGTTGCTCTGCTCAGCATTACTGTTGTGTAAAGTTTGTCAATGAAAGTCTCTGCAGGAAGGTTTTTAATGTGAAGTGACAGAGAGAAGTAGCGTTGGATCCATTTAAACGTCATGCTGATTAAAGGACGCCGCTGTCTTTCTATGTTCTGACACTTTTTGGGGCGATTTTGGGGACAGTCACTGACACACCCTTGCACTGGTTTGCATCCTACCTTGCTACCTTGCTACCTTGCTACCTTGCTACCTTGTTACCTTGCTACCTTGCTACCTTGTTACCTTGTTACCTTGTTACCTTGCTACCTTGTTACCTTGTTACCTTGCTACCTTGTTACCTTGTTACCTTGCTACCTTGTTACCTTGCTACCTTGCTACCTTGCTACCTACCTAGTCCTACCTGTAAACATGTTCATGTCTGCTGTAAAAACAGGCTGTTTGAATGGGTGTGCATGTGACTTCCTGTGCTGCTGCAGCCAGCCTCTAGTGGACACTCCAGGTACTGCAGGTTGATATCAAACAGATCAGACTGTACTGATGAAATTCTGCAGGTGAGACAGTTTGTGTATCTGGGATCAGAGAGTTCAGACACACCTTGCAATAACTGCTTATCATCAATAAAAGACATAAACCTGAGATATCATACAGGTAAGCTCAGCTCATCAAAGTACAGTACAAAGAGTAAGGGCCGGAGTTTAACCTGTTCTATTGAACGCCAGCGTCTGTTTTTCACCAGGAGAGCCGAGAGAAACCTCGGCGCACGCACACGCACGCACACACACACGCACACACACGCACACACACACACACACACTTATGTCGTTTTATTTATCTCACTTGAACATCTTCTTATCAGATTCTTTATTTCCAGGAAAACCTGAATATAACTTATATTACATTCAAGACTTAAATTAGTAGTTGATTGGTTGATTGATTACCTGTCATCAGAGTGTAGTAGTTGATTGGTTGATTGATTACCTGTCATCAGAGTGTAGTAGTTGATTGGTTGATTGATTACCTGTCATCAGAGTGTAGTAGTTGATTGGTTGATTGATTACCTGTCATCAGAGTGTAGTAGTTGATTGGTTGATTGATTACCTGTCATCAGAGTGTAGTAGTTGATTGGTTGATTGATTACCTGTCATCAGAGTGTAGTAGTTGGGGTAGGATAAACTGGGGAAGTCCGGCGTCATGTAGTCCACCTTCACACCGTTGGTCACGAGCTCTCTGAATCCCGGCAGCGCGTGCAGGTCGTCCATGTAGTCGTACCTGAATCCATCGATCAGGAACACGAGCAGTGGTTTGCTCGTGAGGCTCTGCTGTCCCTCACCGATCAGGAGTAGAAGGAGGAGGAGGGCGACCAACTGCGGGGCGCACGCGGGGCTCTGAGAGCGGGACATTGCGGGATATGCTCGCGCTCCGAGAGAAGACAGGCGAGAAATGAGCGGACAGCTGAGCGAGCGCGGCACCCTCCACAGAGGGGAGGGGTCACGTGCGGCGGCGAGGGGGCGAAACGACACGCAGATACGACACCCACGAGCGTGTGCAGGTAGCGACCCTTCAAAATAAAACCCCGAACACTCACTTATTATGAAAGGAATCCAATAGGTTACTGAATTCATTCTCTTCTAATCATTGTTGAAGGTCACAGTCTTTACTGTGTTAACCTTTAAGCTTTTAAACTGAAATGAACACGATGATACACTGTGGCGTTAAATCTGAGCCTCTGAACATGTCATCAGATTAACGAGGTGGAAATACCAGGAGTGATTCTTCTTCGCCATTTATTACTATAATAAAACTCTGAGCAGAGATTAAAAGTCAGACAGGAAAGATAAAGAAACATGTCTTTAAGATCAGGCTGTTTGCATTTATTTTGATAGGACAGAGGATGGAGCAGGACAGAGAGGCGGGTGACATGCTGGACCACCAGGCCATCAAGATCAGGCTCTTCTGTGGTTGTATGTTTCTGCTCCTAGTGCAACAGCTCCACCTGGTGGGTAAACTCATGAATGACAGTGATCACAGCCGCTGCAGGAGCTGTTCACATAGTGCAGAGGATAAGAGGTGAGTTCAGAGACGACCTCCATGTGTGAAAATCAGGTTGAAGGTTCGAGGTCAATGTCGGTGCTCACATAAAGACATCAGACGGGAGTTTAATCAAACATTGTTATTTTATTATCTTAAAAAGTAACACAAACCCCACAGGGTATCACATACACTACAACAACAGTAACACCAGAACTACACATCAAAGGGACTTTCAGATATTATAGACATTTAAAAAATCCCTCTTTTTATTGTTTAAATTATTTGACTAGGCATGACAGATAAACATCATTTACAGTATGACATACAGCATGTCACCGTTAGAAACAATGTTATTGTTGTTGAACCTCCGTCTGTAGAAACACCGTGCCGATGTACCGGGAAGACATTTCATGGACCGTCTGTAGAAAAGGATGGAAGGGAAGGGACCAAGGCTGGACGGGGAAGGGGGGGGGGGGGGGGGGGGGGGGGAAGGGGCAGTGCAAACATCAGACATGGGGGGGGCCAGGGCCTCCATCAGGCGGGGGGCTGCAGCTTCAGACCACAACACCTGAACTGTACTCTACTGTAGTGGTTTTTCCCAGATTGGCGGTGCAATAGAAACTATTCTGTACGAGGGGGGGGGGGGGGGCTTCTGTTTGGTAACGCTCACTGTCCTGGTCTCAACGACTCAAAGCTCCGTCTCAAAGGTAGAATGGACTGGAGCGTACAGCAGCGTTGCGGCACAGAGGAAGAGGAGGAGCAGACAGAAGTCTTGGTGGTCACTCTAGAGGTCGGACCCTCGTGTAGTGGTTAAAAAACAGAGCTGTGGTACAATCAGAGCTAAAAAACCCGACACGAGATCAGGGAGCAGCACTCATCTCTTTAAGGCCTTTAGAGCAGCTCTTCACTGGGAGAAACATGGAGAGGTCAGTGTAAGACGTGCGCCAGCAGGGGGCGACTTCTCTGGCTCGTTATGAAGACGTCTACGATAGAGTGGTCCTACTTCTCCGAAGATTTATTCCCAAATCAGCACGATGTTCATTCAGGAAGTGATCGTCCCTTTCTTTTCATTTTCCTCCTTCAAAAAGATTACGACCTCTGTGATTCTAATGATCGTTTGTACAAAAGAAAACTGAAGCTTAAAAAAAAAAAAAAAAAAAGTCAGATCTTCAGTCATCGTTTGAAATAAAAAGCTGTCGGGGGCAAATTCACAGGTTGATAACATTCTGTGTTTGTCACGAGAGCCGAGGACGAGAACATTCCTGCATCGACATTTTCATCAACATATTTGTAAAACTGTCGCCGGTGTGGGAGAGTTTACTTCAGACTTTAAAACAGAAATTACACTGCATTGTGTGAGGTGGGTGGGGCTTCTGTTTGTTGCCGTGGTAACCAAACTGTAATCACCGGCGATTTTGAATGCACCAAAGATGAAAATTCTGGTATTGGGACGACCATAAAAAAAAATTAAAAATAAACGGGGAAAAAATGTGTTTCCCTCTGTACGCCAGGGACGGGCAATCCTGCGTCCGACACTGCTGACCCCTACTGGCCAGCAGGTGTTACTGCACACTGACCTGGGACAGGATGACAGAGGGGAACCGGTTCATAGCAAATCTACGTCAATAAAATCTTTCAACCCATCAGGTCCTTTAACATGCGAGTGTTCTTAAAGTGACAGCAACACGTTCTAACAACCAATAGCAGCGACACTCTTTGACTGAGGCACACTTAAAGGGCCAGTAATGAAAACAAAGAAAAAAAACGGGCTTTTCAGATCTCTAAACTTTTCTGGTGTGGGGGTTGATGCAGCCAGGAGACTTAGCCCCGCCTTCCAGCTAGGGACCAGGTGACGCGGGTAAAGTCAGGTGTTGAGTTAGAGGACAGGTAGTACAGACCTCAGGTAAGGATTCTTATGAAACTAGTCGGCTTCATTTAAAGTGAACCCTTTAAGGCTAAATGATACTCTCTGTCCAACCGTTACACCGTCTCGTACCATCAGAAGAAATCAGGAGAGGGGAGAGAGGGAGACAACAGGGAGTCCAGCACTTTGATGTGTAGAGAGTTAGTGTGTATATTCATGTGTGTGTGTGTGTGTGTGTGTGTGTGTGTGTGTGTGTGTGTGTGTGTGTGTGTGTGTGTGTGTGTGTAGACATTCACAGGCTCGAGGCTGATGACAGTGTGTTAGCAGAGAGGACGGGCTGTGTTTTTGCTGCTGTGGAGGTAGTTGTAGAGGAGTCGAGAAGACGACCACTCAGGGATGATTGACAGCTCCCTGAGCCTATAGGAGGGCGGGACATGATTGACCTATAGGACTTCAGGATCTTTAGAGACAGGTGAATCCAGCTCAGCTCAAGTTTAGTCTTATGATCCGCCCCACCCGCCCCACCCCCCGGATCGAGCGGTCCTTCAGTCCGTGTGCGACCTGTTCACACCTGCGAGAGTTTAATACTCCTATTACATCATCACTGTCATCATGGCCGACACACACCAGAACACATCGTAGCACCAGGAGTGAGAGCGGCTCAGGGGACGATCCAGTTTGAGGTGAAAGTCAAGTATTCATGGAGGTGACTGAAGTGTGTGTGTGTGGATGATGAGCGTGTGCGTGTGTGTGTGTGTGTGTGTGTGTGTGTGTGTGTGTGGATGATTCATAGTAAGGTTGTCAAAATATGAGTATTTTCGATACCACGTTTTAAAACGATAACCTGATTTTAAATAACGGTCGTCATTTTCAGTCCCGTTTTTTGTTCCTGCTGATTTCTAAAAAGGCACAAACACAGCGGCAACGTGTCAGTACCGACATGCTGCCGATGTTTTAGTGCCGTTTAGACGGAGTCGGAGGAATCCATGTCATTAAAGTCTCACTGAAATCGTCTTAAAGTTTCACACTCTGGTATCGTGACAACCCGAGTTGAAGTGTGAGTGGAGCGTTGTTAGTATGGAGTAATACTGAAACAGGAGAGTAACATCCCTTCTTGTTGTGTGTCACACACACACACACACACACACACACACACACACACACACACACACACACACACACACACACACACACACACACACACACACACACACACACACACACACACACACACACACACACACACACACACACACACACACACACACACACACACACACACACACACACGGTCAGGATGGCGACTGTGACTCGTCACGTCCTCGGGAAGCGGTCGGGACCACCGATCTGAATTTAAATATGTGTTTCAGCTGTTTTCAAAAGATACAATCGTTGTTATTTGACTGATTTGGACGATAAGAAAGGTGCGTGTGGCTGTGGCCAGGAGGTCAGGGGTTCGATCCCCAGCTCCTTAAACAAGCTCAGGTCCATCTACGTGTGAGAGGAGCGAGTCCATTACAACGGCACACGGTCTAAATGCACAAACACATCAGCTCAGGGTTTCACCTGCGTTTATAATTACCAGACAACACCCAGTATTGGGTACTGCCTACGTGTTGCCGTGGTAACAGATTAGATATCATCTGATGCTTGCATCATGTGAAGATGAGAAAAGAAAAAGGTGTTGTTGATGTGAGGAGAGAAACAAAGAGCAGCTGGTCTTTCACACTGCTTTAAATGTCCACACATAAAAGTTTCTATACACTGTACATATATTCACATATCCTGTCCCGTATTTTAAAAGAAATAAAGTATGTACCTATTTCACATCTTATTTACTCAGCTCTGTCTTTGTTTCCTCTCCTCACTTTCTCTTTTCACACCAACGACGTGGAAATGTTTTAAAGACCTGCACATCTTCAGCACCGCCGCCTCGAGCTCTTCAGTTGAAAATCTTTTAACTTTTTAGAAGAGCGTTGTTGACCTCATCACGTTTTTTTTTCAACCGGCCAATCATGAAGTAGATCGGTCGGGTCCTCACTGCGCATCCGATCGCAGCCGTGACAGCAGCGCCGTTATTATTTAGCTCAGACAAAGTAGGAGGACGATCATCCGCCATTCGACCATCTCAAACAGAGAAGACCCAGCAAGCAGCCGGGCAGGGTCATGGTTGTCATGGAAACACGACACACATACAGCACCTGGTAGACAACGGGCCTCCGTCAACCTTATGGTACCAAAATGTTTTTGTGCGACTGAGTCAGAGTGGATTAAAAACAAATTGTGACTGAATATCGGGGGTCGAATTTTGTTGCCGTGGTTTTGAAACTGGTGCGACAACATAATAATAATAATAATATTCAGGTATGTGACGATGTGTTGAGTGTAAACACACCTGTCCTGTGCAGAGGAGCACAGGTGAGGCGGTCTGAGGACGTGAGGGAGTCACAGCGAGGAACACGAGGAGTCTGTCTGCAGGAAGGTCACAGGTGAGAGCTGCTCTGCTTCATTCTACATCAGCTGTCAGAGTGAAAACTGTGGTTACACAACACCACACACCTCTCCTTCACACCTGGTGTTAACATGAGTTTACAGTGATGCAGGTACAGGTGAGATCTGACCCCTTAGAGCCAACTATAAACTCTATTTACTATTTATACACGTAGAATCTGTTCAAAGGCTCTGGATGGCCGAGCTGCTTGGACGTACGACGAATCAGCAGGCTTTGTTGTTGTGTGCAGAAGAAACAGTCGGCATGGAAACCAAAAGTAGGCGGAGAACAATCTGCACTAATGACAGTTCTGTTTTGTTTTTTTTTTTCTTTTCATATACTTTATTAATCCCGCAAGGGGAAATTCGGTTTTTCACTCTGCATTTAATGGAGAGGTCTCAGAGTGAGGGGGCTGCACAGAGAGCGCCCCAGAGCAGTTGTTGGGGTTCGGTGCCTTGCTCAAGGGCACCTCGGCAGTGCTCAGGAAGTGGACTGGCACCTCTCCAGCTACCAGACCAATTTCCGGACTTGGTCCGTGCCGGGACTCGAACCGGCGACCCTCCGGTTCCCAACCCAAGTCCCTACAGACTGAGCTACTGCCGCCCCTGTTAGCAGATGTTGTAATCCAAACTGACGGGACATATTCGCTCAGATATCTGGATAAAAGTGCGGCTAACTATCCGATCACGAAAGTCAGTCAGCGATTAGATTTCCAGATTTCCTTGAATGCATCTTGAGCGATCGATGTGACGCCAGTTTTCGTCTCCTCTTGAGGACCGACCTGACGAAGCTCGAGTTTTTACTACATCATGATGTTGTTATTTCCACAAACCCAAGACCCTTTTTTGCAGGCTCACACCCCGGGAGGTCATCTGCTCCTGAAGTGGGACGTACATCTGACAGACGACCATCGTTTTAAATCTTCTCTGTCTTTAAATCAGTTTGAATGTCACGTCACGTCGTTCACAGAAGGTTAAACACAGCGATGCGTTCAGGTGTTGCTGCAGAGACGTCTTCATACAGTGCGTGGGGGAGGGGCTGCCGAGATAAACAAATATCCTCCTGAATTAGTCAAATGAGATGCACTGACTTTAGTTTGGAGTACAGGACGATCACATCTATGTTTACCTATTCAAAGAGCAGGGAGGTGGGTCAGATCACCTGTGCACACTCATGTTAGTACCAGGTGTGTGTGTGTGTGTGTGTGTGTGTGAGCGTGCGTGTAACCTCAGCATCAGTAGTCAGCAGAGCAGCTTTGCAGCTTTTTCAGTGTAATACCAGGAGACACCAGCAGAGGGAGACATGCTGACTCGGAGCAGCTGGATGGGAAATAACATGACCTGAGATAACAGATAATACATACATACACACACACACACACACACACACACACACGCACACACACACACACACACACACACAACCCACAACTACAACCCACGTTAGTGAAACAACACAACAGCAGTGTGTAAACTGGAGGCTGTCGATGATAATGTCAGAGTCTGCCTGGTGCGTGTGTGTGTGTGTGTGTGTGTGTGTGTGTGTGTGTGTGTGCGTGTGTGTGTGTGTGTGTGTGTGTGTTAACAGTTCCACTGACTCGGACAGTCCGTCAGTCTGAAGGTGTAACAGTCCTTATTTGTGGGGGTTGGATTTGTAGTTCCTATCCATCAGGTCTCAGCGCTCCTCCCAGCCCTTAGCCCCGCCCCCTACACGCTGGTGATTGACGCGAGGCAGGCGTTGGGTTTCTGGAGTTTCTCAGGTTGGGTTCCGGAAGGTTCTGGGATGGCTCTGAAGGAGAACGGGGGGCCGTTCCCGGAGGTGATGCCGAGGTGTCCGGGGCTCAGAGCCAGGTTCTGCCGACGGTTACTCTCCACGATGGAGGAGGTGTTTGACGCCAAACTCTCCCTCGTCCTGCAGACACAGGAGAGAGATTAAATATAACATCATAGGAGGCGGAGTCACAGGAGGCCGGACCCGATTCAGAAAGGATGTTCAACAGACCCAGTCTAACTCGAAACTCTCAGCTGATTTCAGTGAACTCGGAGTTTGTTCACTCGGAGTTCAGCGTTGAAATAATGGGGACCCTGATACTTGGATTCACCATGGCAACAGGAGACAAAGAGAGGTCCTCGCACTCCAACCAAATCTGAACCTATTTTTCAACATACACAGAGAGCACTCGCATCGACTGGACTTACAGCGTCAAAGAATAACACGTTCTGATTAATAACAGCCATTTAAGTCCTTTAAACACCTGCAGAAAATTCTAAAGAAAACCTCTTTCTTATATATGGCGCCAGATCACAACAGGAGTCATTTATCTGCACACAATACAATAACAATCTTTTAAAGGACCAATCAGAGAGCTGCTCTCTTCCTGTGTGATCATGAAGGAAACCTGCTGTGTTGAAGCTTCTCTGACAACAATGCAGCAGCCAGTATGTCCTCCTTCTAACTTTAGATTCTGCGCCTGAATGCTCTGGATTTGATTGGACCAGAGAAGGTAGGCGGGGCTTTGAAGGCCGTTTTGGACGCCCCTTGGTTTGCCAGATATGAGAGCAGTTATCAGGTGAACAGGTGTTGCAGCGATGGAAGCGGGCAGTGGAACTGCTTCAGATAGAAGTGATTGTACCCGAGCTAAAAAGCCTCTGCATGTTTCTAATAAGCTCCAGCAGCAGAAAGCTGCTCAAACTAGGATCAATGTTGGAGATGAAACATGGAGAGAGGTTAGAACGCAGAAAGCTTTACAGACCCATGCAGAGCTGGCTAAACACTGAAGCTACAGTGTCCACCACATGCAGAGCTGGCTAAACACTGAAGCTACAGTGTCCACCACATGCAGAGCTGGCTAAACACTGAAGCTACAGTGTCCACCACATGCAGAGCTGGCTAAACACTGAAGCTACAGTGTCCACCACATGCAGAGCTGGCTAAACACTGAAGCTACAGTGTCCACCACATGCAGAGCTGGCTAAACACTGAAGCTACAGTGTCCACCACATGGAGAGCTGGCTAAACACTGAAGCTACAGTGTCCACCACATGCAGAGCTGGCTAAACACTGAAGCTACAGTGTCCACCACATGCAGAGCTGGCTAAACACTGAAGCTACAGTGTCCACCACATGCAGAGCTGGCTAAACACTGAAGCTACAGTGTCCACCACATGCAGAGCTGGCTAAACACTGAAGCTACAGTGTCCACCACATGCAGAGCTGGCTAAACACTGAAGCTACAGTGTCCACCACATGCAGAGCTGGCTAAACACTGAAGCTACAGTGTCCACCACATGGAGAGCTGGCTAAACACTGAAGCTACAGTGTCCACCACATGCAGAGCTGGCTAAACACTGAAGCTACAGTGTCCACCACATGCAGAGCTGGCTAAACACTGAAGCTACAGTGTCCACCACATGCAGAGCTGGCTAAACACTGAAGCTACAGTGTCCACCACATGCTGACCTGTGTGAGAGGAGGGGGGGGACAGCTCTCTGTGATAATTAGAGTTTAGACTGCAGTACTCATTTTAAACACTAGGGGGAGTTACATACTGCTCGTTACAAGTTTGGCGACTGGAGTTCAGCACTGCTTGTTAAGAATTGTAAACTTTGTGTTGATAATAATTTCTTTCTCCTCCCACTGATGTTTTTCTGCCTCTCTCTCTTAGTGACAAAGACAGATGGATGCACGTGTGTGTAGTTCACGCTCAGTATGAATGTTCTCACCTTGGTGAGTTGAATCCACTGTCCACAGTGACCGAGCTGGAGTCCATGCTGTCCAGTCGAGCGGAGTGAGCTGACTGCTGGTTCTGAGCGGGTTCTGGGAGGTTCTCCTTAGCACCTGGGAAAGCCAGAGTCCTCTCAAACCTCCTCTGAAGGTCCCTCTCCTTTTCCCTCTCCAGCAGCCACTGCATGGTCCCTGCTCCTCCCCCTCCCCTCCCAACAACGCCTCCTCCAGTCTTCTCGTCCTCCCCTCGACTCTTAGCACCGCCCTCCTCCAGCTCCTCGTCGTCGGACACGTTGTAGTAGTCAAAAGAGGCCTCTGCGGCGCCAGGAGTCGGTTCGATCCCTGGCGGCGGGGCGGACGACGTAGCGACCAGAGGTTTTGGGGCGTCAAAGGCCTCCTGGGAATCAATAGCATCACAGGATGAGGACAGGGTAGAGGCCACCAGAGCGGGGGGTTTCCTCAGGGAGCTGTACCCAGGTAGAGGGAGGCTGGGAGGAGGTTTGAAGAGTGTGTCTTTACTAAAGATCTCCTTACGTTTCTCCTGACCAGAGGAGGCGCTGTGGGGCGGTCTGCCGTTAGCAAGCGGGGGGTCAGGAATAGACAGAGGTATCGGAGGCAGGCTGCCCCCTTTAGGCCCAACCTTTGACAAATCCTCCTTACTGTCCAGAGGGTGGGGCGTCTGTCTGTCAGTCTGCCTGTCGGCCCCGCCCACTTTTAACCCCTCGTGGCTGCTCTTACCCAGAGTTCCAAGCGTGTTAGCAGCTGTGAGGACGGCCTCAGATGAACCCGAGCACTGGAAGTAATCATCCGGCGGGATGGAGGGGAGAAGTGGTTTTGGGGAGTACGCGGGCAGGCTGTCCCTGCTCTTACTCTTCTCTAAGCTCCGCCCACCATCCAGCCCTAAAGAGTCCACAGGATGCTTAGCCGAAGGGGGCGTGGCCCGAGAATAGTGAGCAGAGCTCTGATTGGCTCTGAGGGTTCCGTCGTCTGTGTAGTAGCGGCTCCGGTCGTCGTAGTAATCCGGCGGCCCGATGAGCCCGGCACCCAGCGGCCCTTTGGAATTATCCATGGACCGGGATCGCTCCTTGGCCTTGTCACTGCGCTCGTTCCTCGACTTCCTCTCCTGGGTGTGCGAGTGTGAGCGGTGCACTTTGGAGTGGTGGGCTGAAGGGCCGTGGCTCGGCTCGGGGAAAGGCATCTCTGTGCGGCGCTTGGCGAGCTCTCCAGACACGTCCCACTCAGGAGTGACGGGAAGGTGCGAGGAATCTAGGATGTTGGGATTGCTGTGCGCCAGATGAAGCCGGGCGCGCTGCCGTTCCATGGCGAGGGCGTGTTCCCTCGGCGAGCGGGCCAGCGAGGACGAGTATGCTCTGTAGTCTCGGTCGGGCAGCTCCAGGTCGCTGGGCTCTCCACGGGATGCTCTGGTCTTACTGTGAGAGCGGCTCAGCTTGGCCTGAGACTGCTTCCTGTGACGGCCCCCGCTTCTCCTGCTCCTCGAGCTCTGATTGGCCGATGAGGCTTTGCTCCTCTGAGCACGCTCTTCTTCCAGACGCTTCATGACGGCCGTATGGCGAGCCAGGTTTTCCACTGTGAGGTCAGGGTTGATCCTGCGGATTATCTCCATCTCAACGTGGCGAGGCAGCTGGCTCGGCACCTCCTCGTCGCGGAGCGGCCACTCCTCAGGGGGGAACTGAGCCGAGAAGGTGGCCAGCTGCTTGGCCTTGTCCTTCTTGAAGCTCAGGCGGAACAGCTTCAGGCCAAACTTACGACTTCCTGTTCCACTGCCTCCACCCGCCTGTTTCTCCACCTCTCCTGTTCCTCCTCCTCCTCCTCCTCCTCCTCCTCCTCCGCCTCCTCCTCCTCCTCCTCGGTGCTTGGTGAGTGTGTCCGTCTTGAAGGGGAACCCGAGGCTGCTGCGGCTCTTCTCCGTGTTTCCTCCTGCCTGCTGAGGAGGAGTTTGTGGGGAGTGTGGGGACGAGTACGCCTCCCGGTGGTCTTTGGGGGATCTGCGTGACAGGGTGGTGTGGTGGCTAGGAGGGTCTTCACCACGGTAACTGTTGTTGTAGAAGGTTTCCCCGCCTCCTCCTCCTCCTCCTCCCCCACTGTGGTTCTGGTTGGACTTTGGGTGTGATCTGTCTCTGACGGGTCCAGAGGTGGAGGGGGTGATAGTGCCCGAGAGGGGGGAGGTGCACTGCGTCTGCTGGTGCTGCTGCTGGTTCTGGTGCTGCTGCTGGTGTCGCTCAGCTGACCGCTCGTCTAAGTGGTACCACTTGGAGCTGGTTCTGATGAGGCTCGGGGTGATGAAGTACGTCTGAGGGGTGACGATAAAATATCCGTCCGGTGTCGGGTAGATCTTCCGCTCACGGACCAGCATGCCCAGCGTGTGGTGCAGAACCTCCTCTGTTGGCGTGGGGACACCTGAGAGGAGACGGATCACAGTTAGAGCAGGAACACAAGAAGCCTCACCTGAGGACAGTCCTGCTCGACCGGATGCACCTTGAGATTAGACCGTTCATGATGCACCAAATCATCCGTTTGTGCTCAACGCAACTGTCAATAAAGTTTCCTTTAAAAACTGCCACACACAGAAGTTACAGTGTCCCTGTGAAAATCTCTCTCTCCGTTGCCATGGTGATATCAGATGCTGTCTTGTAACTCCGCTCTAACTGCTGTAACGCCCGGCTGCTTGGGTAAATTTTTTTGGCATGGTGGTGTGACGACCACACACACACACACACACACGCACACACACACACACACACGCACACACACACACACACACACACACACCTGTAAAAACACGAGAATCCTCCTTTAACAACATGTCAGCTGATCAAATATCAGATCCGTGATTGATCACTTTTATATTGTCCACAACCAGTGAAGTCAAGTTCATCATGGACCACAGTGTGTGTTCAGTCATCACACTTTACAAATGTCCAGACAGATGATCTCTCTCTCTCTCTCTCTCTCTCCTTATTACCTCTCTCTCTCTCTCTCCTTATTACCTCTCTCTCCTTATTACCTCTCTCTCTCTCTCCTTATTACCTCTCTCTCCTTATTACCTCTCTCTCTCTCTCCTTATTACCTCTCTCTCCTTATTACCTCTCTCTCTCTCTCTCCTTATTACCTCTCTCTCTCTCTCTCTCTCTCTCCTTATTACCTCTCTCTCTCTCTCTCTCTCTCCTTATTACCTCTCTCTCTCTCTCTCCTTATTACCTCTCTCTCTCTCTCTCCTTATTACCGCTCTCTCTCTCTCTCCTTATTACCTCTCTCTCTCTCTCTCTCTCTCTCCTTATTACCTCTCTCTCATTACCTCTCTCTCTCTCTCTCTCTCTCCTTATTACCTCTCTCTCTCTCTCTCCTTATTACCTCTCCCTCTCTCTCTCCTTATTACCTCTCTCTCTCTCTCTCCTTATTACCTCTCTCTCTCTCTCTCCTTATTACCTCTCCCTCTCTCTCTCCTTATTACCTCTCTCTCTCTCTTTCCTTATTACCTCTCTCCTTATTACCTCTCTCTCTCCTTATTACCTCTCTCTCTCTCTTTCCTTATTACCTCTCTCTCTCTCTCTCTCCTTATTACCTCTCTCCTTATTACCTCTCTCTCTCTCTCCTTATTACCTCTCTCCTTATTACCTCTCTCTCTCTCTCTTTCCTTATTACCTCTCTCTCTCTCTCTCCTTATTACCTCTCTCTCTCTCTTTCCTTATTACCTCTCTCCTTATTACCTCTCTCTCTCTCCTTATTACCTCTCTCTCTCTCTCCTTATTACCTCTCTCTCTCTCTCTCTCTCTCTCCTCATTACCTCTCTCTCTCTCTCTCTCTCTCTCTCTCTCCTCATTACCTCTCTCTCTCTCTCTCTCTCTCTCTCCTTATTACCTCTCTCTCTCTCTCTCTCTCCTTATTACCTCTCTCTCCTTATTACCTCTCTCTCTCCTTATTACCTCTCTCTCCTTATTACCTCTCTATTGCTCTCTCTCTCTCTCCTTATTACCTCTCTCTCTCTCTCTCTCTCCTTATTACCTCTCTCTCTCTCTCCTTATTACCTCTCCCTCTCTCTCTCCTTATTACCTCTCTATTGCTCTCTCTCCCTCTCCTTATTACCTCTCTCTCTCTCTCTCTTTCCTTATTACCTCTCTCTCTCTCTCCTTATTACCTCTCTCTCTCCTTATTACCTCTCTCTCTCTCTCTCTCCTCATTACCTCTCTCTCTCTCCTTATTACCTCTCTCTCTCTCTCTCTCTCTCCTTATTACCTCTCTCTCCTTATTACCTCTCTCTCCTTATTACCTCTCTATTGCTCTCTCTCTCTCCTTATTACCTCTCTATTGCTCTCTCTCTCTCTCTCCTTATTACCTCTCTCTCTCTCCTTATTACCTCTCTCTCTCTCCTTATTACCTCTCCCTCTCTCTCTCCTTATTACCTCTCTCTCTCTCTCTTTCCTTATTACCTCTCTCCTTATTACCTCTCTCTCTCTCTCCTTATTACCTCTCTCCTTATTACCTCTCTCTCTCTCTCTCCTTATTACCTCTCTCCTTATTACCTCTCTCTCTCTCTCTCTCCTTATTACCTCTCTCTCTCTCTTTCCTTATTACCTCTCTCTCTCTCTCTCCTTATTACCTCTCTCTCTCTCTCTCTTTCCTTATTACCTCTCTCTCTCTCTCTCCTTATTACCTCTCTCTCTCTCTTTCCTTATTACCTCTCTCTCTCTCTCCTTATTACCCCTCTCTCTCTCTCTCTCCTTATTACCTCTCTCTCTCTCTTTCCTTATTACCTCTCTCTCTCTTTCCTTATTACCTCTCTCCGTATTACCTCTCTCTCTCTCCTTATTACCTCTCTCCTTATTACCTCTCTCTCTCTCTTTCCTTATTACCTCTCTCCTTATTACCTCTCTCTCTCTCTTTCCTTATTACCTCTCTCCTTATTACCTCTCTCTCTCTCTTTCCTATTACCTCTCTCCTTATTACCTCTCTCTCTCTCTTTCTTATTACCTCTCTCCTTATTACCCTCTCTCTCTCTCTTCCTTATACCTCTCTCTCTCTCTCTCTCTCTCCTTATACCTCTCTCACCACACACCTAACCTATTTACCTCTCTCTCTCTCTTTCCTTATTACCTCTCTCCTTATTACCTCTCTCTCTCTTTCCTTATTACCTCTCTCCTTATTACCTCTCTCTCTCTCCTTATTACCTCTCTCTCTCTCTCTCTCTCTCCTTATTACCACTCTCCTTATTACCTCTCTCCTTATTACCTCTCTCTCTCTCTCTCCTTATTACCTCTCTCCTTATTACCTCTCTCTCTCTCTCTCTCCTCATTACCTCTCTCTCTCTCACTCTCACTCCTCATTACCTCTCTCTCTCTCTCTCTCTCCTTATTACCTCTCACTCTCTCTCTCACTCCTTATTACCTCTCTCTCTCCTTATTACCTCTCTATTGCTCTCTCTCTCTCCTTATTACCTCTCTAATGCTCTCTCTCTCTCCTTATAACCTCTCTCTCTCTCTCCTTATTACCTCTCTATTGCTCTCTCTCTCTCCTTATTACCTCTCTCCCTCTCTCTCTCTCCTTATTACCTCTCTCACTCTCTCTCTTTCCTTATTACCTCTCTCTCTCTCTCTCCTTATTACCTCTCTCTCTCTCTCTCTCCTCATTACCTCTCTATCTCTCTCTCTCTCCTTATTACCTCTCTCTCTCTCTCTCCTTATTACCTCTCTCTCTCCTTATTACCTCTCTCTCCTTATTACCTCTCTATTGCTCTCGCTCTCTCTCCGTATTACCTCTCTCTCTCTCTCCTTATTACCTCTCTCTCTCTCTCTTCTTATTACCTCTCTCTCCTTATTACCTCTCTATTGCTCTCTCTCTCTCCTTATTACCTCTCTCCCTCTCTCTCCTTATTACCTCTCTCTCTCTCTCTCTTCCTTATTACCTCTCTCTCTCTCTCCTTATTACCTCTCTCTCTCTCCTTATTACCTCTCTCTCTCTCTCTCTCTCTCCTTATTACCTCTCTCTCCTTATTACCTCTCTCTCTCTCTCCTTATTACCTCTCTCTCTCTCTCCTTATTACCTCTCTCTCTCTCCTTATTACCTCTCTCTCTCTCTCTCTCTCTCCTTATTACCTCTCCCTCTCTCTCTCCTTATTACCTCTCTCTCTCTCTTTCCTTATTACCTCTCTCCTTATTACCTCTCTCTCTCTCTCATTACCTCTCTCTCTCTCTCCTTATTACCTCTCTCTCTCCTTATTACCTCTCTCTCTCTCCTTATTACCTCTCTCTCTTTCCTTATTACCTCTCTCTCTCTCTCCTTATTACCTCTCTCCCTCTCTCTCTCTCCTTATTACCTCTCTCTCTCTCTCTCTCTCCTTATTACCGCTCTCTCTCTCTCTCTCCTTATTACCTCTCTCCCTCTCTCTCTCTCCTTATTACCTCTCTCTCTCTCTCTCTCTCCTTATTACCTCTCTCTCTCTCTCTTTCCTTATTACCTCTCTCTCTTCCTTATTACCTCTCTCTCTCTCTCCTTATTACCGCTCTCTCTCTCTCTTTCCTTATTACCTCTCTCCTTATTACCTCTCTCTCTCTCCTTATTACCTCTCTCTCCTTATTACCTCTCTCCCTCTCTCTCTCTCCTTATTACCTCTCTCTCTCTCTCTTTCCTTATTACCTCTCTCTCTCTCTCCTTATTACCTCTCTCTCCTTATTACCTCTCTCTCCTTATTACCTCTCTCTCTCTCCTTATTACCTCTCTCTCTCTCCTTATTACCTCTCTCTCTCTCCTTATTACCTCTCTCTCTCTCTCTCTCTCCTTATTACCTCTCTCTCTCTCCTTATTACCTCTCTCTCTCTCTCCTTATTACCTCTCTCTCTCTCTCTCTCCGTATTACCTCTCTCTCTCTCTCTCCTTATTACCTCTCTCTCTCTCTCTCCTTATTACCTCTCTCTCTCTCCTTATTACCTCTCTCTCTCTCATTACCTCTCTCTCTCATTACCTCTCTCTCTCCTTATTACCTCTCTCTCTCCTTATTACCTCTCTCTCTCTCCTTATTACCTCTCTCTCTCTCCTTATTACCTCTCTCTCTCTCTCTCCTTATTACCTCTCTCTCTCTCCTTATTACCTCTCTCTCCTTATTACCTCTCTCTCTCCTTATTACCTCTCTCTCTCTCTCCTTATTACCTCTCTCTCTCTCTCCTTATTACCTCTCTCTCTCTCTCCTTATTACCTCTCTCTCTCTCTCCTTATTACCTCTCTCTCTCTCTCTTCTTATTACCTCTCTCTCTCTCTCTTCTTATTACCTCTCTCTCTCTCTCTTCTTATTACCTCTCTCTCTCTCCTTATTACCTCTCTGTCTCCCCATCGTTGTCTCGCTCGCTCTCTCTCCATCTCTGTCTCGCTCGCTCACTCCGTCAGTCTGGAGGTATTACTGCCAGTTACATCATACGAGTCTTTTAGACCAGCCACAGTGACGCAACAACCTGGGACACACACACACACACACACACACACACACACACACACACACACACACACACACACACACACACACACACACACACACACACACACACACACACACACACACACCACACACACACACACACACACACACACACACACACACACACACACACACACACACACACACACACACACACACACACACACACACACACACACTTTGACATTGTGTCACTTTAAATGTGAATCAGTTTGAAACCATTCAGCACCACCTGCAGTCAAACGTATGTAGCAGCCTCTTCTTTCAAACACTGAACCACTCAACACACGAGTACTAACTTTATGTAACTTTATTTAAACACTAACTTTATGTAACTTTATTTAAACACTCTTCATATAACTTTATTTAAACACTCACTTTATGTAACTTTATTTAAAAACTCTTCATATAACTTCATTTAAACACTCAATTTATATAACTTTATTTAAACACTCAATTTATATAACTTTATTTAAACACTCTTCATATAACTTTATTTAAACACTCAATTTATATAACTTTATTTAAACACTCACTTTATGTAACTTTATTTAAACACTCTTCATATAACTTTATTTAAACACTCACTTTATGTAACTTTATTTAAACACTCTTCATATAACTTTATTTAAACACTCAATTTATATAACTTTATTTAAACACTCACTTTATGTAACTTTATTTAAACACTCACTTTATGTAACTTTATTTAAACACTCACTTTATGTAACTTTATTTAAACACTCACTTTAACTAACTTTATTTAAACACTCAATTTATGTAACTTTATTTAAACACTCAATTTATATAACTTTATTTAAACACTCACTTTATATAACTTTATTTAAACACTCTTCATATAACTTTATTTAAACACTCACTTTATATAACTTTATTTAAACACTAACTTTATATAACTTTATTTAAACACTCACTTTAATTAAACACTCACTTTATGTAACTTTAATCAAACACTAACTTTATATAACTTTATTTAAACACTAACTTTATATAACTTTATTTAAACACTCACTTTATTTAAACACTCACTTTAATTAAACACTCACTTTATGTAACTTTAATTAAACACTAACTTTATATAACTTTATTTAAACACTCACTTTATTTAAACACTCACTTTATTTAAACACTCACTTTATGTAACTTTATTTAAACACTCACTTTATGTAACTTTATTTAAACACTCACTTTATGTAACTTTATTTAAACACTCACTTTATGTAACTTTAATCAAACACTAACTTTATATAACTTTATTTAAACACTCACTTTATATAACTTTATTTAAATACTACTTTAAGAACTTCTAATACTCCAAAAAGGACGTTAAAAGGAATTTTAGTTCAAGGCTCTAACCAACAATATTGAAGCACCGGCATGGACGAAGGAGAAAAGATGATTTTAGCAGAAGAAAGGATTATTTCAAACCCATGCAGGGATCATTTAAGCACAATGAAGGGTTATATAAGCACAAGGAGGGAGTGTTAAGGACTCAGACCGTGGTCACTCTTCTGTACCGTGCCCTACTCAAGCACGACCGCCCGCCCGCTGCACTGGATGAGTCTGCATAGTCTCCATCTAACCTTTAGAAGGTTAGATGGAGGCAAAACTTCCAAATCTGGGTAAAGACAGGAAGTTCTCCTCGTGCTGTAACCTGTCAATCAAATGTTCAAACACAGCGGGGTTGTGTTTGGCGCTGTCACACAGGAAGTGACGATTCTTTCCACCAATCAACAGACTGCAGTGTTTATCTCCACCTTTTCGGGTCGGATCGATATTCTTGGCTCCTCAACAGAAGGGTCCAAAAAGTTGGACGCACAGGTCGGTTATTAGTCGATGGAAACGCCACAAAATACGTTCCAATCTAAGACGAACAGAACTGAACAACTCGCTTCAGCACCGAGCCCACACAGACCTCTAATTCATAGGTCATCAGATGGCTTTAACAGAGCCTGAGCACTGTACGCAACACTTTTCAAACAAGCAGGACTTTGGGCAACAGCGTGCACCCTAAAACATGAAGCAGCTATTATCTCTGCAGAGACAAAACCAAACCTGGAAACCTGCAAAACTGAACCTCCACCTTGAGATCATTCTGGAACAAAACTTATTTTAGCATCACACCACTTCTTGCACCGCCGTCGTCAGACCTTCTTGCAGGTTGACGTCCACACTCAGCACACATTGGTTGCTCAGCTCGATATGACAGAGTCACCTGACACAGCCTACAGATCACTGTATCTCCATTTACTAAATTCTTCCAGATTCTCTGCTCATACAGGATGCTCTCTGTTCACTGTCCGGGCGTGAGAGCGGGGAAAGAGGGCCTCATGGCGGCTCATTATTGAGAACATAGATGTCAACTATTAGTAATGTGTTTACTGTGGTTACTAATGTTGTGTGAGTACAGTGAATGTTTAAGGAGACTAAAGGCACACGTCCGTCAGATCATTAAAAGTGAAATCCAAATATTTTAAGTACATTTTGAACTCTCCCTTTAAATGTTTATTTGGTGTTGGGTTTTCTAAAACACCAACAGAATGAACGGAGTCGTTGGGAGTAGAGCACCAGAGCAGGTGAACCGATCACCTGAGGTCGATTTAAAGCATCAGCAAGAGACGAATCAGATCACAGAGAATCACTCCATCAATTTATCTCATCAGACAACTGACAGACACTCTATTATGGCTCACAGACTGTGTGTGTGTGTGTGTGTGTGTGTGTGTGTGTGTGTGTGTGTTGCCTGTCATTACATCATGCTTGTGCGGTTGCTTTGGTGACATGACGCAAGTTCTCTAAAGAGGGAAACTTAGACCTGACACACACACACACACACGCTTTAAAAAGGGGCGTGGCCTCAGTGCAACAGGTAGACGTATTGACTACTAAATCTGTGTGAAGCCTCCCTCCTGATCTCAGACCTGTGTTCACCGTAGACCTCAAAGGACGGGAGGAGTAAAGCTATAACATTTAGAGCACCCCCCTGCTGGCTGGTTGCAGAATAGACCATAAAGCTCCGCCTCCTCCACTGAAGCAGAGCGGACACACTATAAATTCAAAACACTCGTCAAATGGAATCTATCATCAGATCAATCAGTTATTTTACACTATAAAGCAGGGTTTCTTAACCATGGGGCCACCTGCAGGGCCGCGAGGGGATAATATGTTTGCATCTGTGGGCCGCAAGGGCCGTGATCGTTGGCCTGCAATATACTCTCCGACCACCAGAGGCAGTATCATCAGTTAGAAGTAGGCCTACATCACGAGGAGAAGAATATTTAGCTTAACGTCTATGGAGAAGTCTCAACTCTGCTAGGTGACGACCCTGAGGCCCCGTTTCCACGGAGACGCTATGACAGAAACGCATCGAAACGACCGCACTCCGGATTCAAACTACAGACCGTCTACACGGCAGGTCTTGCCTGAGTGAAAACGATGTAGTTCTCACGCCCGGCCAGTGGAACTTTACAACGCGACACTCAGCAGTACAACCACTTCCTCCACAACATCCTCCTCAGCGGCCAGTTCTCCCAAGTCTTACCTAAACGCTGCGTATGGTCGCCCTGTGCTCGGGTAAAGGTTGAACTATTTGCCGCAAGTATTCGTTGCTCTTTCGGCGGCGACATACACAATGTATCATATCTAGAGCTGCAGCTATCGAATATTTTAGTAATCGAGTATTCTATCGAATATCCCGATCGATTAATCGAGTAATCTAATAAATCATACTTTTGCTTAATTAAGTTTTAACTCGTCTTGGGTCGTCCCTACAAACCTGCTTCTTTTCAGTTACCATGGAAACGCCTGCTTGTTACAACCAACCACCTCTGCTCTACAGCTGCTGATGATGCTCACCATATTACTGACAGGGTCCCAAATTCACTTTCTGATTCACTGGTCAAGGCGGCAGGTAAATTAAAAATACAGGCCAGACATGTTTTAATGGCTGAAATAACAAATACTGTTTTGTGTAGCCTACACATCTGTTACAGTACATTTAATAGAGAAAGCATTATGTTCTGTTGAATCAATCACAGAATCAATCATTATGTCAGATAAGGAAATTGAGAAACTTTAAATATATATTTGCTAAATTATTATTCCACAAACAAGTTCTGTCTTGATTTAGCTTTGAAGACATCAGACATTTAATATAATCAGCCTGTATATTGTTAAAAGTGTATCTCTGTCTGCTCCTGCAGCGCGTGCATTCAGCGCGCTCACAGACTACAGAGACCAGAGACGTGTCTATGACAGAGACTGTGAGAGGACGCTGCTATCGTTATGTTAGTTGAGACTACAGAGACCATAGACGTGTCTATGACAGAGACCGTGAGAGGACGTTGCTATCGTTATGTTAGCTGAGACTACAGAGACCATAGACGTGTCTATGACAGAGACTGTGAGAGGACGCTGCTATCGTTATGTTAGCTGAGACTACAGAGACCATAGACGTGTCTATGACAGAGACTGTGAGAGGACGCTGCTATCGTTACGTTAGCTGAGACTACAGAGACCAGAGACGTGTCTATGACAGAGACTGTGAGGACGTTGCTATCGTTATGTTAGCTGAGACTACAGAGACCATAGACGTGTCTATGACAGAGACCGTGAGAGGACGCTGCTATCGTTACGTTAGCTGAGACTACAGAGACCAGAGACGTGTCTATGACAGAGACTGTGAGGACGTTGCTATCGTTATGTTAGCTGAGACTACAGAGACCAGAGACGTGTCTATGACAGAGACCGTGAGAGGACGCTGCTATCGTTACGTTAGCTGAGACTACAGAGACCATAGACGTGTCTATGACAGAGACTGTGAGAGGACATTACTATCGTTACGTTAGCTGGAGACACGGAGAGAGTGAACGGAGAAAAGCCGACCGTTTGACCGGATCACGTGTTCCCGACTGGGTCGTATGGATCACGGATCAACTGTGTGCTGACTAAAAGTTAAAAGGGGCACGCCGCGCTCGCGTGTGCGTGTTGAAGTGTCTGTGTGTAAGAGAGAGGAGCAGGTAGCTGCAGCTACATTAAACGTGTTTTATACTCATACCAAAGTTTTGATGACGCAAAAAAAAAAAGACTTAACGAAGCCTCGAGGCAGCGAAAATTCCTCGATGAATTTTTGTAATCGAATTATTCGAGGAATCGTTTCAGCTCTAATCATATCAAGGTTCTGTTTTAAAAAGACGATACAACACCAATATTCTCGACTACTGCGCATGTCCAAATGTTTCGTCTTACTGTCACAGCGTCTCCGTGTAAACGGGGTCTGAATCTGAATGGAAACGTGATGGAGAGGTTCTTAAAACGAAAAAATTATGACGGCAACGGGGGGCAGCACTACACAAAACAGAATGCTCTTTTTAATTTCACCAAATCAACTTCATTGAGCACCTAATTTTATTGCTTTTGTTGCTAAGTTTATATTGTGTTACTTATTTGACAAACATGCACTAAAACATGGTTTTATATGAGCAAAATTAATTAAATGATCTTAACTTGTGCAAGGTTTTATGCATAATTAGCCCATGTATAGGTTGATATATTGATTAAAAAACATACAAATGAAGAACAGTATTCATTATTACAACATAGTGACACAAATAGCTATTAAATACAAATGACCACAAAAGTTAAATCAGAACCATTCACTCGATTGGGCCCCAGACGACCTTGCCCTGAAAATGTTGGGCCCCAAGGTCAAAAAGGTTAAGAAACCCTGCTATAAAGGGTATATTAAAATGATTGACAGCTCTGTTGGCAAATGAGGCTCCTGCAGCGCTGTGTGTGTGAGGTGTGCTGAGGTTTAAATCACGTGACCGGTGCAGTCTCAACGCTCAATGGTCATGCCCATAAGACTCTTGTCTCATCCCCTCCTTCCTACAAAGGGAGTTCTCTGTAGGGGACTACAAAGTGCACTCATTCCACACAATGAGAAAAACATTTCAGACTGTGACAACATTCAATGAAAGTGAAAGACGACCTGAGCTGCAAAGATACTGGTCATATTCAGAGTAGAGCTGAAACGATTCCTCGAATAACTCGAATAATTCGATTACAAAAATTCATCGAGGAATTTTCGCTGCCTCGAGGCTTCGTTAAGTCTTTTTTTTTTGCGTCATCAAAACTTTGCTATGTGTATAAAACCCGGTTAATGTAGCTGCAGCTACCTGCTCCTCTCTCTTACACACAGCGCTAACACGCGCACACGCGAGCGCGGCGCGCCCCTTTTAACTTTTAGTCAGCACACAGTTGATCCGTGATCCATACGACCGAGTCGGGAACACGTGATCCGGTCAAACGGTCGGCTTTTCTCCGTTCACTCTCTCCGTGTTTGCAGCTCACATAACGATAGCAACGTCCTCTCACAGTCTCTGTCATAGACACGTCTCTGGTCTCTGTAGTCTCAGCTAACATAACGATAGCAGCGTCCTCTCACAGTCTCTGTCATAGACGCGTCTCTGGTCTCTGTAGTCTCAGCTAACGTAACGATAGCAGCGTCCTCACAGTCTCTGTCATAGACACGTCTATGGTCTCTGTAGTCTCAGCTAACGTAACGATAGCAGCGTCCTCTCACAGTCTCTGTCATAGACCCGTCTCTGGTCTCTGTAGTCTCAGCTAACGTAACGATAGCAGCGTCCTCTCACAGTCTCTGTCATAGACACGTCTCTGGTCTCTGTAGTCTCAGCTAACGTAACGATAGCAGCGTCCTCTCACAGTCTCTGTCATAGACACGTCTATGGTCTCTGTAGTCTCAGCTAACATAACGATAGCAGCGTCCTCTCACAGTCTCTGTCATAGACACGTCTCTGGTCTCTGTAGTCTCAGCTAACATAACGATAGCAGCGTCCTCTCACAGTCTCTGTCATAGACGCGTCTCTGGTCTCTGTAGTCTCAGCTAACGTAACGATAGCAGCGTCCTCACAGTCTCTGTCATAGACGCGTCTCTGGTCTCTGTAGTCTGTGAGCGTGCTGAATGCACGCGCTGCAGGAGCAGACAGAGATACACTTTTAATAATATACAGGCTGATTATATTAAATGTCTGATGTCTTCAAAGCTAAATCAAGACAGAACTTGTTTGTGGAATAATAATTTAGCAAATATATATTTAAAGTTTCTCAATCTCCTTATCTGACATAATGATTGATTCTGTGATTGATTCAACAGAACATAATGCTTTCTCTATTAAATGTACTGTAACAGATGTGTAGGCTACACAACAGTATTTGCTATTTCAGCCATTAAAACATGTCTGGCCTGTATTTTTCATCTACCTGCCGCCTTGACCAGTGAATCAGAAAGTGAATTTGGGAGCCTGTCAGTAATATGGTGAGCATCATCAGCAGCTGTAGAGCAGAGGTGGTTGGCTGTAACAAGCAGGCGTTTCCATGGTAACTGAAAAGAAGCAGGTTCGTAGGGACGACCCAAGACGAGTTAAAACTTAATTAAGCAAAAGTATGATTTATTAGATTACTCGATTAATCGATCGGGATATTCGATAGAATACTCGATTACTAAAATATTCGATAGCTGCAGCTCTAATTCAGAGAAAACAATCAAATACAATAAAACACACATCATGAAACTTATTCTCTCTCGGGTGTTGAAAGAGCTTCTCGAGCTCCACAGAAATTTCTTTCTCAGTTGTTGTCACGCTTCTCTCGCCAATCTTAGAGCGGTCAAACGCCACTTTCTGCTTGTAGAAAATCTCTGAACTGCAATGCATGATGGTTTATATTGCATGGACAGTGACCAGGAGAAGTGATGGGTTGAACACCAGCAGGTGTACACTATGCTGATCAGTGTGTGATTTTCGACACAGCCTGTGTTTGTATACTTTATATGACAGACTCTGTAATGATTTCCGCCATGTTGTCCTGTTTTAATTTGTATCTTTCTTCCTGAGCAGTCGCAGCGTGCATCATGTGCTCGTCTTTTTACCTTCAGAGTACGAGCACGCAGTTCATAAAAGTCAAAGGTAGAATATGCAAATGAAAAAGTGCTGTTACCTGGGAAACATGTCTGCAGATGTTCGGTCAGAGCCTCCTGAGTCACAGGCTTGTGGGCGGAGTTCATAGCAGAGATAGCCAATAACAGTACTTCTCCCAAAGGGATGAACTGTGATTGGCTGATGGGGGACATACTGATGGGTGACACATCACCTGAGGAAAGAGAGAAACAGGTTTTAAATCAAACTGTGTTGATCTTGGTCGTCAGAATGAAAGCTCGATATGTGATGACATGTTTAACCTTCATGAGCACGACGTGTTCAAATGTTAATTCATTTACAGAAGATAAATGAACCCCAGGTCATCCTTCAGATCACAAAACAAGGCGTTTCTAAAAACATCATACTGTCTCTCAGCTCTTTGGTTTAAACCCCCTTCAATACTTCATTAACATTTATGATTTAAAAAAATCAGACTGATCGTCTGACAGGGACTATTTCCTGTGGCGTAACAATCCACACCTGCTGTAGTGATTGTTTTCGCAGCAGGAGGATGTGTTGTGTTGAGTCAAAGTCGTGTGTGTGTGTGTGTGTGTGATGGTAGAGGCTGCAGAGTAAAGAGTCCATCAGTATTAACTCATCCATTCACACACATTCACACACTGATGGTAGAGGCTGCTGCAGAGTAAAGAGTCCATCAGTATTAACTCATCCATTCATACACATTCACACACTGATGGTAGAGGCTGCTGTGTCCATCAGAAGTTACTTACTCCATTCAAACGCCAAGCGAGGTCCCATGCTTTGTGTAGTTTAACAGAATCACACTACCCACAACAGAGAGGAGAACAACATACTGATTTACAGAAAATGTAATGCAACAGTATATTTACATGTACAGAGATCATAGTAGTCATGTGTATGCACTCTATGCACCATGCAGCAGTCACAATAAACAGTCTCCACCCCCTCAGACTCGATCCAGAGGCCTATACTACGAAGCGAGTTCAACATATCCAGGGTCTCTTTGGGTTATCTGGCTTAACAAACCCTGATCGTGATTATCAGTCCTACGATGCCGGTTATCAACCTGATCTATCAACCCAGGGTTGCCAAGAGTGCGTTCACGTAAAAGGGGCGGAGTTAGCGTCATTTAACCTATCACAATCATCACTGCGTCTGCCGTCAGCAGATCGTCATATCTACAAACATCACATTTACAAAAACTACAACCTATATTAACAACATAAATAAGTTAAGACAAACAGGCTGCAAAGAGACAGCTGCAGGAACAGCTGCAGGAAGGACAAAACAAAGTAAAATGTGTGAGTAAAAAGTGCAGCTTATATTTGTCCCATGGTTAGTTCACCTTAGAACCGACTATAATAACTCGTTTCTGCTCTGAACTGAATGTGTTGCTCTGACTCTTTAAACTGGAGAGTAGAACAGGTTTTAGAAGTTATTTAAACTGCAGCTCTGACCATCACAAACAGAGCAGAATGGACACATTAAACTTTAATGAAACCACAAAGCCACAAGAAAATATTTGTAATTGTTCATCTTCAACTAAAATGTTACGGTGCTCTCTTCAGTCTCTGTTGAAGGATATCAGTGAAACGTAATCAATAACTAAACGGACTATAGTCTCATGTAAAATCATGCTCCATCAAATAAAATCTCCATCAGCTCCATGACCAAAAGATCTGATTGGTCAGTGGGCAGAGATTTTCACAGTTTAATCTCTTATCTCCAACAGAACCTGCTCCGGAGCAGGTCAGGTGTTCAGCATCAGTTACCGCGGTGATATACCCAGGTAACAAGTGAACGACCCACGTAGGACTGAAAACCCAGGGTTAACCCTTAAGTTACCTCGCTAAGCACAAATCCTGCTTCGTAGTATAGGCCTCAGGTGAAAGGGTAATTGATTTTATCATTGTTGTTGTTGTTGTTTATCTCTCTGATAGCTAGTTTAATAGAAGCTAGTTGTTGTTTATCTCTCTGATAGCTAGTTTAATAGAAGCTAGTTGTTGTTTATCTCTCTGATAGCTAGTTTAATAGAAGCTAGTTGTTGTTGTTTATCTCTCTGATAGCTAGTTTAATAGAAGCTAGTTGTTGTTATCTCTCTGATAGCTAGTTTAATAGAAGCTAGTTGTTGTTTATCTCTCTGATAGCTAGTTTAATAGAAGCTAGTTGTTGTTTATCTCTCTGATAGCTAGTTTAATAGAAGCTAGTTGTTGTTTATCTCTCTGATAGCTAGTTTAATAGAAGCTAGTTGTTGTTATCTCTCTGATAGCTAGTTTAATAGAAGCTAGTTGTTGTTATCTCTCTGATAGCTAGTTTAATAGAAGCAAGTTGTTGTTATCTCTCCGATAGCTAGTTTAATAGAAGCTAGTTGTTGTTATCTCTCTGATAGCTAGTTTAATAGAAGCTAGTTGTTGTTGTTTATCTCTCTGATAGCTAGTTTAATAGGAGCTAGTTGTTGTTGTTTATCTCTCTGATAGCTAGTTTAATAGAAGCTAGTTGTTGTTATCTCTCTGATAGCTAGTTTAATAGAAGCTAGTTGTTGTTTATCTCTCTGATAGCTAGTTTAATAGAAGCTAGTTGTTGTTATCTCTCTGATAGCTAGTTTAATAGAAGCTAGTTGTTGTTATCTCTCTGATAGCTAGTTTAATAGAAGCTAGTTGTTGTTATCTCTCTGATAGCTAGTTTAATAGAAGCTAGTTGTTGTTGTTTATCTCTCTGATAGCTAGTTTAATAGAAGCTAGTTGTTGTTATCTCTCTGATAGCTAGTTTAATAGAAGCTAGTTGTTGTTATCTCTCTGATAGCTAGTTTAATAGAAGCTAGTTGTTGTTATCTCTCTGATAGCTAGTTTAATAGAAGCTAGTTGTTGTTATCTCTCTGATAGCTAGTTTAATAGAAGCTAGTTGTTGTTTATCTCTCTGATAGCTAGTTTAATAGAAGCTAGTTGTTGTTATCTCTCTGATAGCTAGTTTAATAGAAGCTAGTTGTTGTTGTTTATCTCTCTGATAGCTAGTTCAATAGAAGCTTGTTGTTGTTGTTGTTTATCTCTCTGATAGCTAGTTTAATAGAAGCTTGTTGTTGTTGTTTATCTCTCTGATAGCTAGTTTAATAGAAGCTTGTTGTTGTTTATCTCTCTGATAGCTAGTTTAATAGAAGCTAGTTGTTTTTGTTTATCTCTCTGATAGCTAGTTTAATAGAAGCTTGATGTTGTTTATCTCTCTGATAGCTAGTTCAATAGAAGCTTGATGTTGTTTATCTCTCTGATAGCTAGTTCAATAGAAGCTTGATGTTGTTTATCTCTCTGATAGCTAGTTTAATAGACGCTTGTTGTTGTTTATCTCTCTGATAGCTAGTTTAATAGAAGCTTGTTGTTGTTGTTTATCTCTCTGATAGCTAGTTTAATAGAAGCTTGTTGTTGTTGTTTATCTCTCTGATAGCTAGTTTAATAGAAGCTTGTTGTTGTTGTTTATCTCTCTGATAGCTAGTTTAATAGAAGCTTGTTGTTGTTTATCTCTCTGATAGCTAGTTTAATAGAAGCTAATTGTTTTTGTTTATCTCTCTGATAGCTAGTTTAATAGAAGCTTGATGTTGTTTATCTCTCTGATAGCTAGTTCAATAGAAGCTTGATGTTGTTTATCTCTCTGATAGCTAGTTCAATAGAAGCTTGATGTTGTTTATCTCTCTGATAGCTAGTTTAATAGACGCTTGTTGTTGTTTATCTCTCTGATAGCTAGTTTAATAGAAGCTTGTTGTTGTTGTTTATCTCTCTGATAGCTAGTTTAATAGAAGCTTGTTGTTGTTGTTTATCTCTCTGATAGCTAGTTTAATAGAAGCTTGTTGTTGTTGTTTACCTCTCTGATAGCTAGTTTAATAGAAGCTTGTTGTTGTTGTTGTTTATCTCTCTGATAGCTAGTTTAATAGAAGCTTGTTGTTGTTGTTGTTGTTGTTTATCTCTCTGATAGCTAGTTTAATAGAAGCTAGTTGTTGTTGTTTATCTCTCTGATAGCTAGTTTAATAGAAGCTAGTTGTTGTTGTTTATCTCTCTGATAGCTAGTTTAATAGAAGCTAGTTGTTGTTTATCTCTCTGATAGCTAGTTTAATAGAAGCTAGTTGTTGTTATCTCTCTGATAGCTAGTTTAATAGAAGCTAGTTGTTGTTATCTCTCTGATAGCTAGTTTAATAGAAGCTAGTTGTTGAGGTGGTCTTGGGAAGAGCGTTACATCTAGCAGCTACAGCTAACAGGAGAAGACTTTGAATTTGCCTCTTCATGCACAAGACACCTGAAACACTAAAGAGCAAATAAAACCAGAAGAAGAAGAATATGTGAGCTTCATATAAAATAACTTGTGGTTTTAAAAGTCAATATTTGTAAATGATCAAATCTCTAAAGTTAATTAGTAAATTAGAGCCCAACATTGCTAGTGATTCTTCACAAAGCGGATGATTATGCTTCGATGCAATGACAGAATACGATCCATTGACTGGCTACAGATAAACAATAAAAAGTTCCTATGTGACTGCTTGTCTTCATGGCTGAAGAAGTGCAGCCATGTGCAGTGGAACAGAAAGATAAGGATGTTGGCGGAATAAATGAGTCCAGAGAAGACTTCCAGCCCTGCAACTTCTGACCACTCGTTTTTACAATGTGCTACAACAAAGAAAATTCATGATGTTAAAACCAAGTGAATCGTTGGCAGGATAATCAGAATCTGGCTGCTGAGAAACCGGAGGGCCTCTCATACCACTTCATCACATCATTTATCACAGCAGTATAACTGCTGCTACACTTTCTGCTCCCACAGCTTGTATTAATATAATACTACATGTACTACTAAGTCCTTTCAGCATCTCTTTAGGATGAATCGGTTACATGTATGTGCAAACAGAAGGAAACGCAGTAATAAAGATCGGGCATTGTGCAGGAGTCTGGATAATTAAAAACACCAAATGAGATATTTCTTGTGTGTCCAGGACTTTTATCTTTCGTGTCTGTTATACAAGTCTGCTTTAACCATGACTCTTCTTCTTCTTCTTCTGCAGCTGAAAGTCACACAGCAGCTAGGAGCTAGCTTACAGTACGTCATTATGAGTAGGCATCATCCTCACGGAGACAGAGACAGAGAGAGGTATCAGCTGTTCAGTCTGTTTCTGTCACAGTGTTTGTGAAAAAGGAGGGAGATGAACTGACTGATGATGGAGGGGGAGAAGAGCCATTTTGTAGCAGCAGCTGTTAGCTCATGCTAACTCTGCTCCCTCCATTACTACTACAGAGTCTGGGAGGGGGGGAGGAAGAGGAGCATTGATCGTCCACGTCTCTCTCACTGCAGTGGTAGTAAACAATCAGCCAGCCTCCTTTGTCCACAGCTCTAAGCCACACCCCCTCCTTTTGTCATGAGCCCCCCCTCCCGCTCTCTCTCCCTCCATCTTTCTATAAACCTGTGTTATCTCTCTCTCCTGCAGCATATCTGCGTCTCTCTCTCGCCCCCCCCCCCCCTCTCTGTCTCTCTCTCTGTGGAGCTGGGACGCTATGCTGCTAATGCTAACTAGCAGCTGCAGCAGATGCTAACAGGCTAGCTAATGACAGACATGAGAGTGAGACACACACACACACACACACACACACACACACACACACACACACACACAGGTACCTCAGCTGTTGTTGATCCTGCTTCAGTTGAAAAAAATCTGGTAAAAATCCAGTGCAGCTCCTGGTGGTAATGCAGATCTCTCTCTCTCTCTCTCTCACACACACACACACACACACACTCAAACACACACACGCTAGCTAATCCTCTTCTCTTTTACACACACACACACACTCAGCTCCTCCCCCTCCTCACACACACACACAGGCGTTGTCCTGCTCAGTTCTGACACACACACACACTCAGCTCCCCCCCTTTTTTCCCACTCTCACACACAAATGAGCATTCAGTCAAGGGCTACCCACAATCCTTTGCGCCACACAAAGACAAGGGGGTGTGACCAATCACACACCGCCTCACTCTGCAGCCGAGGTTTCTCCTCCCCTCCCTCACTGTGAAACGCTCACATACACACACAAGCTGGTGGGCGGGCTGCCGAGAGGGTCGCTATGACAACGCATCCCCAGTTGCTCTTTGTTGCTATCACACACACACACACACACACACACACACACACACACACACTCTCAGTGAAGTAGAAACATGCTACACAGATCTTTAAAGTGTGTGTGTGTGTGTGTCCGCCTGTGCGCGTGTCTGCACATGCTCTCTGAGCCGGTGTTGCAGTACTGCAGCTGGGTTCTGGTGTGACCCAGTTAGACAGTGAGGCTGGATGTAGGACACACACACACACACACACACACACTATGAATCGTCTGCTTATATAAATCAAACTGTGTGGATAAAGAACATGATCCTTCCTTGTACTGTATATGAATGTGATTATGCTGCATTAATGATCTCAGAACATTTGTTAACATAACTCATCTTCTGTCCATAGAAGCCCTCCTTCAGAACTTCCTTCAGTTCTGGGACACAATTTCTCTCTTGGGGGGGGGGGGGTCTATGTTTTAACGAGGACTTCAGGATCAACTCCAGTCATCGGTGAGACGGGCTGAATTCATCGCTCCTGCATTTGGCGTTTTACTGATTTACAGAGCTAGCATTAGCACTTAGCCACCTGTATATTTCCCTCCCTCTTGTTTCCTGTCACTCTCCTGATAATCCTTCCATGTGACCATGTGTGAACACTAGTGGAGTAAAGATAAACGGAAATGAATCGTTAACCAATCATGACGTAAAAGTTTGAGTGACTCAGGTTGTGGATCTGTAAAAAGCTGCTCTCCACCCAGACAGTCCAGTGTTAGTTTGTCACGGTTCACGAAGCTCAATTTAAAGGATCTTCAAGATGTTTCCCCCGTTCCTTCAACGAAAGGCTTCATCATTTATCACCTAACTGGTGGACGGAGGAGGAAGTCTGAGCCTCTGTGGTCAAACACAGAGAGCAACGTGAGCTGAGGAGGCTTCTCAGTGTAGCACACCAGCAAATCAAACACCTTCTCTCTAAAGTTCACGAGCTAACCAGGAGGCTACCTGGTGATTGTGCGTCACACACTGTACGGAGGGATGGTTTTTTAAACGGCTCTGATCAGAACCTGGACCCAAGCAGGATCTCATACATAATGTCACAGTATTTGTTGTTACAGCCTGTTCTCTCGTCTCTTATAAAAGACACACACACACACACACACACACAGTCCAATAAAGTATAAAAAAACCTAATTTATCAATTTCAATCAGATCAAAAAGAGAGATTCACACCTCAAGTGAACCCAGCTGAATAAACTGCGTAGCACCCATGTGACCGCTCGGGTCTCCATCCCTTCAACAAACTGCTTCATTGTGTTTTTCTTCTTCTAAATATAATGTGGACGCCGGAGCGCTGGTGGTGGCGCAGCGCGCTCCCATGTACTGAGGCTACAGTCCCCGTGCGGGCGACCAGGGTTCACGTCCAACCCGTGGCGACTTCACCGCATGTCTCGCCCCACTTTCCGACTCTATCCACCGTCTTATCCATTAAAGGCTAAAAAGCCCAAAAATAAACCTGAAAGAAAAAAATACATATATATAAAATGTGGACATGTTTAACACAAAGCGCCAATTAAGCTTCGTCTGCCACTTCTGTGTCGTAGCTTTAAATGAAGAATGATCCACATGTCCCACATCAGTCTGTCCAGTCTCTCTCTGTGTGAATGTGTGTGTGAGTCCTGACTGTCTACAGTGAGGGAGAAGCTGGAGTCCTGCTGGCTGTGTTGTTGTCAGAGCTGTGTTTACATGGCTCCTCCCCTTGTGTATAAAAGCTGTTTGAGTCAAGAAGAAGAAGAACATACTCACTGATTATTTGATGAAGAGTTTTTACATCATTCTGTGTCAGTTTACATTAAGCTAGCAGCTAACTACAGAGCGCTAACATTAGCATGCTAACACAACAACGCAGGACTTTTGCAGTTTGATTGTTCCTTTAGTGTCTCGCCCCCTGAGTCCTCCTGTCCTGCAGTGACACTCTCAGGCTGCTACAAGTGTGAACAACAACTCAGGCAGATTTCGGGGGAAGCCTTACTGAACTGTTCGAGAAATGTTCACACCTGCACAAGTGACCGCGGCCAAAAGGCAGAGAGCAGCAGAAAGCGTCCGAGCTGTCCTGAGAGCGTTCAAAGAGCGGGCAGAGTTCAGAGGGACATTAACATGAGAAAGAAGAGCTGCTTCAGACTCGTTGGTCTGCAGGGGTTTAACAGCTGAATAGAATGAATAGGGGGTGGAACAGGGGGAGGAGGGTCCTGTCTTTTTCTCCCCCCCCCCCCCCCCTCACTGGTTCAAGCATCATCAGCAGCACAGAGATCAGAAAGGAAGAAAGAGAAACAACACAGAAGCATGCTAACACTGTTTTATACAGAGAAAGAGACAGAGCTGTGTGGAAGGGTTGATGGTCACTTTGAGGGTTCGGAGTTTGAACCATGGGTCTGGGGGGAAGGGGGACTAGTGGGTTTATGTACCTACGTGTTGTTTCTTATTGATTTGTTTCCATCGAGGACCACTTTGGAAACAAGTGTTGGAAGTAATATCCTCTGGGATTATTCTCCTTGGAGTTGTTTGTTCTTTTATATTCCTGATACAAATCTAATCAAAAGAAAGAATGTATTGATGTGTATACACAGCATGAATATCAAACTAACTCCGTCGGTGAGAGGGAGCTAAACTAACTAACCCAGATTAAAGTCTCGTTAGTCTGTTATCTCACACGTGGACACCTGATGCCAGTGGGACGTTCTTCCTGTCAAACAGGAGGTCAGACGCTAAAAACAAACATTCATTGTTGACATTGATTATGACTAAATGTCACTGTAGTGGTTCAGTCTGTGTGATCCAGTAACCTATGTAACGTGTCCTCACAGAGCATCAACAGAACACACGAGTATGAAGCAGCTCCATGAACACAGATGTCCGCGCTGATCGGCAGATTTCATGAATGAATTCCCTTTTTCAGCTGCCCCAAACTCCCCTCACCTCCTCTGCTGTTTCTCTTTTCTTTACATGTTCTTTGCATGTAGAGCTGCCACACAGGAGAGCTCTGCAGTATCAGTTCAAAACACTCGGCAGTCTCTATTAAAGTTCAACTGAACTGAAATACACAACCGAGCCATCCACAGAAATGTGTCACGTCTCCATGAGCAATATTTCTTCTGTTCACACAGACACTAGAAACCTCGGTCAGTTCATGCGTTCACATTGATCGAGCATTAAATGAAACATGTTCAGCTCATTTAAAGGAGAACACCTTTAAAACCAGCGTCGGGGTCAGTGAAGTGTTTCGAGGACTATTCTGCGACATCCTCGTCCGCCTGCAGCGCAGCTATCAGCTGTCCAGGCCGCCACCTGACGTTTGAAACTCTTCACATTAAAACAGGCATGTGCTAATTAAACAACCATGCTTCCTTTTTTCCCCCGTAGAAACCTGAAATAAAGCGCCTGACACGGAGAGGAAAGGAGCTATTTTCATATTGATTTGAGAAGATCTACAAAGCTCGGGTCAGTGGCTGCAGTCAGGCAGACACCATCAGATCCAGTGTGTCCATGGATCCTGATCCCAACAACAGTCAGCATAAACCACCCCTCTCCATCGGAATGAGCCTGATCGGATCCGTCTGTTCTGATTGACATGTTTACATGCAGCATATTTATTCGGATCAGGCTTTTATTCCGATTACTTGTGTCCATGTAACCGCAGCCAGTGAGGGTCATGCATCAGCAATAGAGCTCAAAGTTGAAGTTTGCCGATTACGATTGTGCCGCCCAGACATGGAGATCATGCAAATTATCTGTGTTTTTAACTTGTACTAACATCTTAACACTTTCCTCTCTGCTGTTCTTCGTACCTAACTCTGTGACTGGAGTCTAACCTGTACTAACACACTAACACACTAACACTTATGCTAACCTGTACTAACACACTAACACTTATGCTAACCTGTACTAACACACCAACACACTAACACTTATGCTAACCTGTACTAACACACCAACACTTATGCTAACCTGTACTAACACACCAACACTTATGCTAACCTGTACTAACACACTAACACACTAACACACTAACACACTAACACTTATGCTAACCTGTACTAACACACTAACACACTAACACTTATGCTAACCTGTACTAACACACTAACACTTATGCTAACCTGTACTAACACACCAACACTTATGCTAACCTGTACTAACACACTAACACACCAACACACTAACACTTATGCTAACCTGTACTAACACACTAACACACTAACACTTATGCTAACCTGTACTAACACACTAACACTTATGCTAACCTGTACTAACACACTAACACTTATGCTAACCTGTACTAACACACCAACATACTAACACTTATGCTAACCTGTACTAACACACTAACACTTATGCTAACCTGTACTAACACACTAACACACTAACACTTATGCTAACCTGTACTAACACACTAACACTTATGCTAACCTGTACTAACACACTAACACACTAACACTTATGCTAACCTGTACTAACACACTAACACTTATGCTAACCTGTACTAACACACCAACACGCTAACACTTATGCTAACCTGTACTAACACACTAACACTTATGCTAACCTGTACTAACACACCAACACGCTAACACTTATGCTAACCTGTACTAACACACTAACACTTATGCTAACCTGTACTAACACACTAACACTTATGCTAACCTGTACTAACACACCAACACACTAACACTTATGCTAACCTGTACTAACACACTAACACTTATGCTAACCTGTACTAACACACTAACACTTATGCTAACCTGTACTAACACACTAACACTTATGCTAACCTGTACTAACACACTAACACACTAACACTTATGCTAACCTGTACTAACACACTAACACTTATGCTAACCTGTACTAACACACTAACACTTGTGCTAACCTGTACTAACACACTAACACACTAACACTTATGCTAACCTGTACTAACACACTAACACTTATGCTAACCTGTACTAACACACTAACACTTGTGCTAACCTGTACTAACACACTAACACTTATTCTAACACACCAACACTTATGCTAACCTGTACTAACACACTAACACTTATGCTAACCTGTACTAACACACTAACACTTATGCTAACCTGTACTAACACACTAACACTTATGCTAACCTGTACTAACACACTAACATCCTGACACTTATTCTTCTGTTACACTTTATTCTTGTTGATAGGTTAAATGTTTTTGTATCATTGCACTGTCGTTATTTGCTGCTCTGTGTGCCTTGAATTGCCCCCCAGGGACAAATAAAGTTTTTTTGAATTTGAATTGAAATTACTGGACAAAAGTTTCTAAATCAGCTCAAATATTGGATTTATTTTGAAAGTTTTTATTCATTGAATAACAGTGAAGTATTGTAATTATAATTTACCAGCACACAAAAATGCAAAGGTGTAAAGTCCAGCTCATGTGACGAGGTACAGAGGTTAGTCCTGATCAGGGTGTGAGCAGGTCAGCGGAGGGGCTGAAGCACGGTACAGGAAAACTTAAGCTAATGTGAGTGCGCCCTAACTCGTGCCTGTTGAGTCTAGTTAATAATTTCTAGTTTGTAATTGCTAAAACTTGCAGGCCGATTCCTGTTTAATTACACAAAAAAGCTTCACTGTAAAAGTTTCAGAACTATCGCTGCGTATTAATGTGACGCCAAACAGTAAAATATCCAAGGAACGTTTTGTCTGAGTCTTATCTCAACGGCAGCTCTGTTACTTTTAACCGCAGGTTTTATATTTAAATATTTTATTTATATTTTTTCCCCTGCAGATGATTTGGGTACAAGACACGATCCGTAGGAGGCTGAAATATGAGGAATATCAGACATTTGGAAAAGAGCGCCGGTGACGTCAACAGTGCCTTTCTGAAAAGAGGAAAGCTCATCCAGGCATGCTGCGAACGCTCTCTGCAGATTGAAAATAACTGAAACAAGACGCTGAGAAAAAGACGCCAGGTGGATACGGCGCCCAAGATCATAGATCAAAGATCTAAAGCTTTGGTGCTTTTTTTCGACTCCATCGATTATTAAAGTCACAGATATGAATGTCCATCACTGTTGATCCTGTCAGTGTGAACACGGGACACATGGGCCGACAGAGGAAGTGATGTCAGAGGAGCGTCACTCACGAGCAGATGAAACAGTAAAGAGGATTTTCTCTTCACATCTGTCGAGTCACTCTGACAGCTGATTGGTCCACGTGATGGAAGCTGCGCTTAATCTGCAGAATGACGCTGTAAATGTATTAGTATGGAGGCACACGGTGGAACTGTGTGCGTGTGTGTGTGTAATCTGAAAAAGCTGGAGGTCAACATCTGGACGTGGACATGAACTCTGAGTCTCTGCGTCCATTTATGTTCAACATGGACTGATTTCAAACAACCATCTGGGACGTCCTCATGCAGAGGATGTGACAACTTTAATGAGACGTGTTAAATATGAAAGAAACTGTGAGAACATGAGGCCGATGTTTGAGCCTGTAGAGTCTTGAAGGGTTTTAAAAGTGATTCTTGGTTCTTCGCCTTCTTCACTACGACTCATAAGAAGTTCTGTGATGAGGAGGTTAAAGGAAGCAGATCTCTGGCCTCCCTGCTTTAAAACAGTTCTTTAATCAGGTTTACAGTCTTCTATACTGGGACCTGCACTCCTTATAAGGTCTTCTGTTCATTTAAGGATATTAAATCTTAACCCCTGCGGTCGGCTGTGTGTAATCTCTGGATTCAGTAAAGTCTGTTTCACGTGCAGAGAAATGTCTCATGTCATCAGAGATCTCTTCATTAAGACCATAATAAATGCATTCTGTTACTACTGTGTGTGTGTGTGTGTGTGTGTGTGTGTGTGTGTGTGTGTGTGTGTGTGTGTGTGTGTCTAACAGACAGAGTGGACAGAAATAGCCTGAGCCGCTGCAGGCTCAGGACTGCAGGGGGCGGACCTTCTAAACCAGGCCAGAGCTGTGGACGATCTGATTGGTCAAAATACCATCAAGAGGAGAGAGACAGTGTGTGTGTGTGTGTGTTTGACTATAAGAGTGTAAGAGAGAAAACAGGGCAAGATGGAGCGTGCGTGCGTGCGTGCGTGCGTGCGTGTGTGTGTGTGTGTGTGTGTGTGTGTGTGTGTGTGTGTGTGTGTGTGTGTGTGTGTGTGTGTGTGTGTGTGTGTGTGTGTGTGTGTGTGTGTGTAGCAGCCCTGAGCATAACTCAGCAGACAGAGAAAAGGAGGAGCTACGATCACATTACAGGAGAGGAGCACCCATTACATCAGCTGGTGTGTGTGTGTGTGTGTGTGTGTGTGTGTGTGTGTGTGTGTGTGTGTGTGTGCGTGTGTGTGTGTGTGTGTGTGACATCGCCACAGGTCGCAGCACAGTGAGGGTTAATGAGTTCAGGATCTACGCTATAGCTTTGGAGGCTTTCAGGGCAGCAGGAGAGGAAAGAGGGAGGAGGAGCAGAAGGAGGAGCAGGAGGAGAAGGAGGAGGAGCAGAAGGAGGAGGAGGAGGAGGAGCAGAAGGAGGAGGAGAAGCAGGAGCAGGGATTGAGTATATTTGATGGACTGTTGTGTCCTGCAGAGAAAACAAAGTGTTTCTGTTGTTGCATTCAGGCCAGTTTGTTTATATGATGACCCTCTAAGGAAAAATACATAGGCCTTTATGTGACTGACACACACACACACACACACACACACACACACACACACACACACACACACACACACACACACACACACACACACACACACACACACACACACACACACACACACACACACACACACACAGTCTGAGAATGTGCACACACAGTCGTGATTGTCTCTCCACACTGCTCCAGTCTGCTCTGAACATGTGACGTGTGAGTGGATCATCACGTCTGCTGACAGGACCTCATTGACGTTCACGGTTTCACTCCATATGATCAGGGTAACACGCGTTTCTATGTGATGCTTTTATTCTGAATCTTTAACTCAGACTGTTCAGTGAGTGAAGTTTCACAGTCATGAATGACGCTGGTCGTACGTACGCCGTGCGTCCTCTTTCCTACAGTCGTCTTTGCACCTGTATGTTTATTGAGCACTTGTATTTACTGTCAATAAAACTGAACAACACGACTGAACACACCTCAGCCCTGTTTCCACCGAGTGGTCCGGCTCGGTTCATCTCGGTACGGCGCACATTTTGCGGCATTTCCATAGACTAATCCCAGGAAATATTCCCAAATAACCGATCCGTACCGTCCCACGTTTTGGGACCCTTCCATTGAGGAGCCAAGAATGTGGAGCCGACCCGAAACTGTGGAGCTAAACACTGCAGTCCGCTGATTGGTCGAAAGAATCGTCACTTCCCGTGTGATAACAGTAAACAAAACTCTGCCGTGTTTAAAGCATTGACTGTAACACGGCTGATTGTTTCCGTGTGTATTTGTCCTCGCCGCTCACAGCCTTCTCTGAAACACAGCTGGATGAGTTCTTGTAATAAAGAGTCACATGACAGTGACAGAGGAGATGACCTGCTGGATGTCTTCTTCGTTGGTTTGGTTTGTGTAGCGTTTTTCTCCTTTGTTGAATTTATTAGTTAGCGGTTAGCTGTTAGCAGTTAGCTGCTATCATATGACGCTCTTTAAGTAGCGGCTATCGTCATCCACATAAATATATAAAAACACTAGATGAGTCATGCGGGATTCTCCGACGTAGCAACATGGCGGCCATCTTGGGTCAGGCTATCGACGTGCTGCGCTGTATAGGAGCAGACGGAAGGTGAGTGATAAACTTTAACAAAAATACTCTTAACTCCATGAAATATTGACTGATTTACAAACAGTTTGCTTTATTACAAACCGCATTATACGGAGGTATGACACATGATGTTTGTACATGTTGAAATTGCCGCTTTTGTTTTCGAAAAACAACTTAATTGTGAAACATCATTGTTTTCCAGCCTATCTGTGCAAGTTATCACGGCTGAGACAACAATCAAGATTCATTTATCAACTAATACGAAACCAATAACGTTTTTATACAACCTCATTGATGTCTGTCTAACTGTCTCTGTGCATGTTGTTGTGTTTATTAGCTGTGTAACTTGGCTTAGAGGCTCCCATGGTGCACCTTGTTACATTACACAGTTGACTCAGTTTACACAGATGTCTGAGGTCAGCTGAGTCAACTATGATTAAAGACCTTTAATCTGTTGTCTACATGTCTCAGCTGGACCTGAAGAAAATACAATGCAGTTAGTGTCAGGCTAAATAATTAACTACAGGTGTGTGTGTGCATTGTTAGCTGCTATTTACATTATCATTATTGGAATTATAATGTTTTTTTTGTTTTGTTTGTTTACTGTAGGGAGTCGACAGGAGAACATGGACGTGGTCGGATACTGAAAAAACCTCAGCTAATGGATTTTACATTATTCAATATCTCTGTGAATAGTTTTTATTTCATTAAAGTTATTAGAAACAAATACTGTTCCTTCTCTGCTCCACCCAGCGGTAACATAATACCAATGTTTATATCTAAAATAAACACTATATTTCACTGCTATGTATTTACATATAATTATACTGGAGGTTACTAATGTAACATACCTGGGACAATTAAATGTTATAAATAATGATTTAATATAAATGCCTTACACATACACATCTCTGACCATACCGGTCAAGTTTTGGATATTAAGGAACGGGATGTTTAACTGCTATGTGTCTGACGTTTACAACAAATCAATCCGTTTTAAAATTGATCAAGTTATGATTATTTAAATAGTACATGCACCATTAACATCAATGTACTGAGCGGAGCCAGCTGCCTGTCCCAAGATGGCCGCCACGTTGCTACGTCGCTCCCGATCGGCGAACAGCGCGAGTGAGTCATCTAGTGTTCTATATATATATATCTATGGTCATCCGGCTTACACGCCGCCTACCAAATAGGGCACGGCTGGCTGTGGAAACATAAACGGGATCAGGCTGAATCGAACCAAACCGGACTGCAGTGTGGAAATGGAGCTCTCTATACAGACCTGATACGGATCAGTCCCGTCTCTACTGTCAATATGGATACTTCCTGGTTCTATTTCCTGGTTCTGGGGCGCCGGCCAAACACAAGTGAAGGTAATAGTGCGTTTCATTTCATTTTAAAACGTGAGAAATTTGATTGGTGACTAACTCTTGTTATTGTGTGAATAAATCACTCACACCAACAGTATCGTACGCGTACTCTCTGTGGTCACGCCGTTATTTTGGAGCACAAATCATCACGCACAGACCGGTAAGGTTCTCTTCGAGGCGTCCATGTTGTTTTCCGAGCAGTTACCAATTTGTCAACTGGGGTGTGAGGTCCGACTCCCAAGATAAAAGGAACTTCTGCCAGTCAGGTGACCTGAAGCTTCTCTCTGATTGGCTCCTGCGCCAATCAGACCATCGACCATCTGAGGGGTTCGATCCCCAGCTCTTGCATCAACATGTCCGACGTGCATTTGAGCATGTGCTGCTCTACAAGCTGAAGTCCATTTACAGACTGTAGAGATGTTAGGAAACTCATATCTTCTTCACTCAAGAAACAAAGTGCAACTGATTGTATCTAAAGTCAAAATTACTGCGATGCTAATTCTGTTAGCCTGTTAATGAAAGTTACAATATTGTGTTAGCATCAAGCTACTACTAAGTGCATGCTGGTTAATCTGTAAGAAACTGCGTCTTCCCCCTGGATTATGATGCTGCAGCCCCAACTCATCGATGTGCATGTTTGAGTTGTCATTCAGAGTTGGGCGCACGCCATCGAATTGATCCTTGTGAGATTTATAAAACTATGACCACACGACCACTAAACAACCACTACACGACCACCACACGATGACCACACAAGGACCATACGAACACGACGTGAGGACCATACGACCACCACAAGACCACAACGCGAGGACCACATGACGGCTACACGACCACAACACGAGGATCACACGACGACTATACGACCACTATACGACGACCGCACAACGACGACTACACGACCACAACACGACCACAACACGACGACCACACGACCACAACACGAGGATCACACGACAACTATACGACCACTATATGGCGACCACACAACGACGACTACACGACCACTACACGACCACTATAAGACAACTAAACGACCACCACAACACGACTACATGACAACCACATGACCACTACATGACGACCACACAACGGCTACACGACAACTACCGCGCAACGACTACTACACGACGACCACCCGACGGCTACACGGCCACGCGTCGACCGCACAACGACCACAACACGACGACCACAACACAACGACCACAACACGACGACCACACAACGACGACCGCTATACGACAACTACACAAGACGACTACATGACGACCACTAAACAACCACTACATGACGCCCATGCGACGACCACACGGCGGGACGTGACTGAAGCCGAACGAAGAACACGACCTCGCTCGCTTTAATCTCATTGGACTGAACTTTGAGCTGGCTGAACCCGTGTGACACAAACAGCGGTTAAAGTCGTGTTAAGTGATGATGAATGAGACGCCGTAGCGCCGGTCCGTCCCGCTGGGAGCTGCTGGTTTTATTCCAGAGTCTCTCTGAGGTTACCATGACGACAGAAGGCGCTCTGATGGTATGCTGCTCCGCCGTCACACCATAGAAAACATCCCATTCAGAACTTTAATGTGACCCTGACACGTCCATTCATCCCCTCATCTTCTCCCCCATCACGTCAATTCAGACCACATGACCCCTCTCAGCCAATCACAGCCTGGGACTACTTCTCCTTTAGTCTGACGCAGAGACTGATAAGGTTTCCATTTCGATTTAGATCTATTAGCAAAAGTGTTCAATCATAACTTTCCCCCTGACTCGATTCAGCACAACGTCTTTAAAACTGTTGAGTGTAGCTAACGTTAACTTGCTAGCCCTCCGATCTCCTCGCAGGTTCACGTCCACATACCTGTGCTGAACGTGGTTACTCATAGATCAGGTCGATATGTGTCAGATTAACCCCGACACACGACGTGCGTATAACATTTTCTAAATCAAGCGGCCGACACGCCGCAGACTGGAACAGATCCAGAATGAAGCGGCGCATGTGAAGTGAATCCAGAGTCGATTCTTTGGGAGTTTCAAGAATCAGATGCCGACACATGAGTTACTCCGGACTCGCAGACAGAACTTCAAACATCTTCCAAAACCTGATCGACTGATTCTCACAGGGTTACAAGTGAAGAGTGGGACACTCGTGTGTGGCCCCTTTAATGACATTAAGTCAGTAAAGTGGAGCCTGAAAGTGTGTGTGTGTGTGTGTTGTTGTACAGTACCTGGGTGTGTGTATGCTGGAGGGCTCTGACACGCATACTGTGGAGGGTAGCGGTGTCTCTTGCTGTGTTTTTGGACTTTGTAGTCCTTCTCACTGCGGGAGCGTCGGTTCTTGAGAGGCTCAGAGGAGGCTGCAGGAGGCAGCAGGCGCTCGATCAGGTCCGAGCTGGGCCAGGCGCGCCTCAGCGTGCTGCTGCTAGTCTTCTTCATCCTCCGCAGGCCGCCGGGCAGTCGGCCACAGATCTATCGACAACTCTCACTCAAACTGTTCTTCGAAGATATTTAAAAAAAAACAACTTCTGATTCGTTGGGTCAGACGTTTGACCCGAGGCTGCAGCTTTACAACTGGTCACGTGATCTCCATCCTGGGGCGTCAGTGTCAGAAAATCAGCTGATGACGAACAACAACCTCCATGACGAGAAGTAAAGACAGCGAGTCCTCGCTCTGACACACTCGGTCATGGTCACGTCACTGTTGACATGACCGAGAACTCCACAGAGACGAGTCAGGAGAGGACACCGAGTCAGCGGGGAGATCCCTCTGCACACACACACCCAACACACACTGTGGAGATAAACACACACACACACACACACACACACACTCAGCAAGCCGAGCTGTTCACAGCACTTCAGAAGCTAGCTGTTAGCTTAGCATGCTGCTTCAGCATCAGTTCTCCCTGCCGTTAGCTTTAGCATTAGCAAGAGGAGAGGGACGGTTAGAGAGGTCTCCGGGCTGATGTAAAAAGACGAGCGTGGACCTCCGTCAGGGAGACAAAAGCCTGAGCAGAGAAGGGAGGGAAGACGGGAGAGAGGGGGGAGACAGCGGGGGGAGGAAGGGAGCGCTAATACAAAAGAGGGCGAGAGAAGAGACGCTGTTCAGCCAGCGGAGGGAGGGAACGACACGATCTCCCCTCCACCTCCATCCATCCACGACCGCTCCTCCAGGACGCCGTCACACACACCAGCTGTTGATCCTTTGGGAAAACAGTGTGTGTGGGTGTGTGTGTGTGTGTGTCAGTGTGTGTGTGTGAGAGAGCGAGAGCAAGGCGGTTTGCGCAGCTCGGTGAGGGAATGATGGTGGGCGTGTAAAAGATAGAAATCCATGAAAACAGAGCTTGTAGTCAGGACAAAGGGTTAATCCAGAGCAGAGCGAGCGCTGCCTCTCCTTTGTCTGCTCGTCCATCCACTCGCCCCTCTCTCTCTCTCGCGCGCGCTCTCTCTCTCTCTCTCTCTCTCTCTTGCTCTCTGGTCGCTCGCTCTGCCGCTCAGCGTGTTGTTGTGGGAGAAAAGGAGAAGGAGGAGGAGGAGGGAGGAATCATGTCAGTCAACACCCCAGCCTCCCCCCGGCTCTCTCCTCACCCCCCAACAATCTGAACCCTGCTTCGTGTTTCTAAAAGGAACTGTTAACCCGTGTGTGTGTGTGTGTGTGTGTGTGTGTGTGTGTGTGTGTGTGTGTGTGTGTGTGTGTGTGTGTGTGTGTGTGTGTGTGTGTGTGTGTGTGTGTGTGTGTGTGTGTGTGTGTGTGTGTGTGTGTGTGCGCGTGCGTGCTTAAAGTCAAGCTGGTTAGAAGCCAAGCCAATGAGCCAACCAATCAGCACACAGCTCTAAGTTGATTCTCTAGTTAGCAACACACTGACCAAATGCTGCAACAGGCAGCAACACAGGCAGCACAGTATTTATAGTGATACACTGTTAACAAGCAATGAGTCAGTCTCCATAGAGCTCTATGTTAAAATGTCCAACTCTACAGCTGCAGTTCCCCCAGTGTCCACTAGAGTCTGTCTCCTGCAGTGAGTCAGTCTCCATAGAGCTCTATGTTAAAATGTCCAACTTTACAGCTGCAGTTCCTCCAGTGTCCACTAGAGTCTGTCTCCTGCAGTGAGTCAGTCTTCATAGAGCTCTATGTTAAAATGTCCAACTTTACAGCTGCAGTTCCTCCAGTGTCCACTAGAGTCTGTCTCCTGCAGTGAGTCAGTCTCCATAGAGCTCTATGTTAAAATGTCCAACTTTACAGCTGCAGTTCCTCCAGTGTCCACTAGAGTCTGTCTCCTGCAGTGAGTCAGTCTTCATAGAGCTCTATGTTAAAATGTCCAACTTTACAGCTGCAGTTCCTCCAGTGTCCACTAGAGTCTGTCTCCTGCAGTGAGTCAGTCTCCATAGAGCTCTATGTTAAAATGTCCAACTTTACAGCTGCAGTTCCTCCAGTGTCCACTAGAGTCTGTCTCCTGCAGTGAGTCAGTCTCCATAGAGCTCTATGTTAAAATGTCCAACTTTACAGCTGCAGTTCCTCCAGTGTCCACTAGAGTCTGTCTCCTGCAGTGAGTCAGTCTCCATAGAGCTCTATGTTAAAATGTCCAACTTTACAGCTGCAGTTCCTCCAGTGTCCACTAGAGTCTGTCTCCTGCAGTGAGTCAGTCTCCATAGAGCTCTATGTTAAAATGTCCAACTTTACAGCTGCAGTTCCCCCAGTGTCCACTAGAGTCTGTCTCCTGCAGTGAGTCAGTCTCCATAGAGCTCTATGTTAAAATGTCCAACTCTACAGCTGCAGTTCCCCCATAATATAATAATAATATATTATTATGTGTAATGTTGTAATGCAGGGGGGGTCTGGGAAATACTAAAAAAGAAAGGCCAGCAAATCTGTTTTTTTTAATTTCTCTGTAACACATCATCATGGTTTCTCAGTTAAATGGACAGTGACAAATGTGTATGTGACACAAAAACACTGTTATTTCAGCTTTTAAAACACGTCTGGCTGGTGAGTCAAAAAGTTGCAGCAGCTGTCGAGGTGGCTGGTCGTTACCATGGCAGCTGTGGAGACGAAACCATCCAAACAATATGTTTCTGTATGATTGGATGGAATGGAGTTTGACCAACATATGAAAGTTTAAACAGCTGGTTTCCTCCGACAGACCCACACATCCATCACAAAGCTTCATCTTACTGGTGTTATACACGACATCGACAGGACGTAAATCGAGTCAGACGCACGCCTCCTCCGATCGACCTCAGCTTCAACCAGAGCAGGTTGTTTTTCTTTATGAGTGGCACTGTGACGTCCCGCTGGAGTGAACTGTATTTTATTCTCTACATGGATCACACACACCACGGTCAGCTGCAGAGGACTGTGATCATAATGTTAGTGCATTAAACAGACAGCAGGGGGCAGCAGAGCAGGGGTCATTACGTTATACTGAGACAGGTGACAGAGACAGGTAGCCACTAATGTTACTGCACCATCACACAAACTGAAAGGGTGCGTCCAGATTCTCCCTCCTATCCACGTTCACTTGCATTGTTTCCTTTAACCCAGGAAGCAGTTAGGTGGCGGCCATGATAAGAGCCGTTTGAATTCTCTAACAGTGAAGGAAAGGAGGCTCAATGCTTCCTTTATAACCTCCTTTAGGAAACACTGGAGCATCCTTTACCGAAGGAGATAAGAAAGTGCCGACCCACAATTCTTTTAAAGCGGCTCGCTCATCCGACCCGTATCGGAGCGTTCAGGAAAACTAAGGATCTGTGAGAGGAGACATGTGAAGACAATCTGCATATTGATTTGACTTCTAATTATTTACAGCCTTTAATTTATTTATTTTCTGTTTATTGTGTTAAACTGTGAATGTGATGTTATAAAACCATCACAGTGAAGTTTCCTGGTGTCTAATAAAAGCTTTTATTGTTATTCACACCACGTGGTTTTTAGGATTATTTCACCTGTAAGAAGGCTCAAACATTTTCAGCTTTTTGTCGTCCATGTTCTGTAAACTGTAGTTCCACCACGGCAGACTCACGTCTCTGACCTCCGCCGCCGTCACGTTATTATGACATCACCGAGTGACAGCGTGGTCGGATTGTCAAAACATCGTGATCGCCTTTTCCTAAGTCCTTTATGAAGTCTCCTAACACCTTTCCTAAGTCCTTTATGAAGTCTCCTAACACCTTTCCTAAGTCCTTTATGAAGTCTCCTAACACCTTTCCTACGTCCTTTATGAAGTCTCCTAACACCTTTCCTAAGTCCTTTATGAAGTCTCCTAACACCTTTCCTAAGTCCTTTATGAAGTCTCCTAACACCTTTCCTAAGTCCTTCATGAAGTCTCCTAACACCTTTCACTAAGTCCTTTATGAAGTCTCCTAACACCTTTCCTACGTCCTTTATGAAGTCTCCTAACACCTTTCACTAAGTCCTTTATGAAGTCTCCTAACACCTTTCACTAAGTCCTTTATGAAGTCTCCTAACACCTTTCACTAAGTCCTTTATGAAGTCTCCTAACACCTTTCACTAAGTCCTTCATGAAGTCTAACACCTTTCACTAAGTCCTTTATGAAGTCTCCTAACACCTTTCACTAAGTCCTTTATGAAGTCTCCTAACACCTTTCACTAAGTCCTTTATGAAGTCTCCTAACACCTTTCCTTCATGAAGTCTCCTAACACCTTTCCTTTATGAAGTCTCCTCACACCTTTCCTTTATGAAGTCTAACACCTTTCCTTTATGAAGTCTAACACCTTTCCTTCACCCTGTGATGTTTTCACAGGGTGAAGGTAAAGTGGATAGTGAAAGAAGATAGGAAGGACAATCTGAATGCACCC
>NC_136699.1:26410507-26450507 GCF_947650265.1 Symphodus melops
GGCGATCTCAGTGAAACAGAGACTGTGAATACTAAGTCATGTGATTATCTCACATGAGTTGACCAATGTAATTATTACTGCGTGTTGTGTAATAACATGTAGTATGTTGAGCTGTCATCCTGACACAGAGCTCCCAGATGTTTTCTCATGTGAAGTGTGGATTCTTCTTCTGTTTTAAAAGATAGTGTCTTTAGTAAACTAGCTTCCTGGTGGATTATTGCAACCACCTGTTCGTAGCCGGCTGTGAACACGTTTATTTATGCTGTAAAAAAAACACTTTTTTACCAGTCTTGTGTATGTGCCTTCCTGTGTGGAGTCGGCCTCTAGTGGACACTCGATGACTGCAGGATTTTTGGCTTTATTTCTCAACACCCGGAGGTTACTGCTGGATTAAAAGGCAGACGTTAAATGTTTACAGGAGTGATGAACTATGAACCTTTAGAATAAAACCTCTTTGTGATAGTAATACAGGTATCGACCACGAAATGTTCCCTTTTTAAAGTGTGTGTGTGTGTGTGTGTGTGTGTGTGTGTGTGTTCAGGCTGTGAGGTGAAGATTCTGGGTGTTCGTCCATCGTTCTGTGAGGAGTACGTCTACAACCCGTCGGAGAAGAACCTCACAGACTCCATCAAGAACGCTCTCAGTGTCCTCAGGTAACAAAACACGGGTGTTACACGCGTGTTACACACACACACACCGTGATGATGAGGAACACATTTCTTTAAAGAAAAGAAGACATTTTCCATCCCCTGATTCAGCTCTAAACTCGTGAGAAGTGAAGGGCAAGAAACTCATTAAAGCACGGGGAGTGCTAATGAGCTAACATCAGCTAGCTAATCTGAGCCAAACAAATACAAGGATCTCAGTCAGGATGAAGAGGAGTGCTCCTAGCAGCATTCGTCCACAAGCTCCTCCTCCTCCTCTCGGTTTTTCCTTCAAACATTAGTGTCATGTTTAACAACAGCTAATGAATGAAACTGGTCAAAGGAAGAATGTTTGACTTTTTGATCCAGTAGGTGTCACCCTTAAACACCAACATGTTTGGCCACGCCTCCTCCATATTGAATCCTCTGCTCTCCAACAACGACTGTTCTCCCCTCTTGTTTGCACATAGAAGATATCTAATCGGAATTCACCGGAATTAAGCAGTAAAAACTTTGCACAAGTGGCAGACAAAATTGTCTTTTGTTGTGTTGCCATGCTAATGTTATTGCTCTTTAGTTATTATGTTTATTGCTCTGCTGCGACAACACCAACGCTGTACTATGTTGGTGAAAAAGAATTTCCCCTCGGGGACAATAAAAGTCTAAAGTCTAAAGTCTTAGCTCGTAGCTTCACATTACATGTAAATATACACTGAATGAGCGCGATCTAAAAATGCTGACTTCTTCTCTGTAGTCCTTGACTGAAGCAGCTTCTAAACTCAAAGGGAGGAGCCGGCCGTCCCGTCCATGGAAACACTGGTTCTGTATAACCGGACCCTCAGGCTTTGTCCTTGTCTGTGTATTTTCTCTCCTGTAGGTCCGGCGAAGTGTCCATGGCAGCTATATATTATGAGAAAATCGATGTTGAGGGTCATCACTTCGGTCCCGACTCCCAGCAGGTCAAAACGGCTGTCAAACAGCTGGACGTCGCCATGGAAACGCTCAACAGAGAGATCAGAGTCAGTGACATCATTATTTGTGCTTTGTACTGTTTTCACATATCAAAACTGTCTTTATAACTGAAAACACACACACACACACACACACACTCACACACACACACACTCACTCACTCACTGAAGGTGTGTGTGTTGATGGTGTAGGTCATTGAAGGTGTGTGTGTGTGTGTGTGTTGATGGTGTAGGTCATTGAAGGTGTGTGTGTTGATGGTGTAGGTCACTGAAGGTGTGTGTGTTGATGGTGTAGGTGACTGAAGGTGTGTGTGTGTTGATGGTGTAGGTGACTGAAGGTGTGTGTGTGTTGATGGTGTAGGTGACTGAAGGTGTGTGTGTGTGTGTTGATGGTGTAGGTCACTGAAGGTGTGTGTGTTGACGGTGTAGGTGACTGAAGGTGTGTGTGTGTGTGTGTGTGTTGATGGTGTAGGTGACTGAAGGTGTGTGTGTTGATGGTGTAGGTGACTGAAGGTGTGTGTGTGTGTGTTGATGGTGTAGGTGACTGAAGGTGTGTGTGTGTGTGTGTTGACGGTGTAGGTGACTGAAGGTGTGTGTGTGTGTGTGTGTGTGTTGATGGTGTAGGTGACTGAAGGTGTGTGTGTGTGTGTGTGTTGATGGTGTAGGTGACTGAAGGTGTGTGTGTGTGTGTGTGTGTTGATGGTGTAGGTGACTGAAGGTGTGTGTGTGTGTGTGTGTTGACGGTGTAGGTGACTGAAGGTGTGTGTGTTGATGGTGTAGGTGACTGAAGGTGTGTGTGTGTGTTGACGGTGTAGGTGACTGAAGGTGTGTGTGTTGACGGTGTAGGTGACTGAAGGTGTGTGTGTGTGTTGATGGTGTAGGTGACTGAAGGTGTGTGTGTTGATGGTGTAGGTCATTGAAGGTGTGTGTGTGTGTGTTGATGGTGTAGGTGACTGAAGGTGTGTGTTGATGGTGTAGGTGACTGAAGGTGTGTGTGTTGATGGTGTAGGTGACTGAAGGTGTGTGTGTTGATGGTGTAGGTGACTGAAGGTGTGTGTGTTGACGGTGTAGGTGACTGAAGGTGTGTGTGTTGATGGTGTAGGTGACTGAAGGTGTGTGTGTGTGTGTGTGTGTTGACGGTGTAGGTGACTGAAGGTGTGTGTGTTGACGGTGTAGGTGACTGAAGGTGTGTGTGTGTGTGTGTGTTGACGGTGTAGGTGACTGAAGGTGTGTGTGTTGACGGTGTAGGTGACTGAAGGTGTGTGTGTGTGTGTGTGTTGACGGTGTAGGTGACTGAAGGTGTGTGTGTTGATGGTGTAGGTCATTGAAGGTGTGTGTGTGTGTGTTGATGGTGTAGGTGATGAAGGTGTGTGTGTTGACGGTGTAGGTCATTGAAGGTGTGTGTGTTGATGGTGTAGGTCATTGAAGGTGTGTGTGTGTGTGTTGATGGTGTAGGTGACTGAAGGTGTGTGTGTTGATGGTGTAGGTGACTGAAGGTGTGTGTGTTGATGGTGTAGGTCATTGAAGGTGTGTGTGTGTGTGTTGATGGTGTAGGTGACTGAAGGTGTGTGTGTTGATGGTGTAGGTGACTGAAGGTGTGTGTGTTGATGGTGTAGGTCATTGAAGGTGTGTGTGTGTGTGTTGACGGTGTAGGTGACTGAAGGTGTGTGTGTTGATGGTGTAGGTGACTGAAGGTGTGTGTGTGTGTGTGTTGATGGTGTAGGTGACTGAAGGTGTGTGTGTGTGTGTTGATGGTGTAGGTGACTGAAGGTGTGTGTGTGTGTGTGTGTGTTGACGGTGTAGGTGACTGAAGGTGTGTGTGTTGATGGTGTAGGTGACTGAAGGTGTGTGTGTGTGTGTTGACGGTGTAGGTGACTGAAGGTGTGTGTGTTGATGGTGTAGGTGACTGAAGGTGTGTGTGTTGATGGTGTAGGTGACTGAAGGTGTGTGTGTGTGTGTTGACGGTGTAGGTGACTGAAGGTGTGTGTGTTGATGGTGTAGGTGACTGAAGGTGTGTGTGTTGATGGTGTAGGTGACTGAAGGTGTGTGTGTTGACGGTGTAGGTGACTGAAGGTGTGTGTGTTGATGGTGTAGGTGACTGAAGGTGTGTGTGTTGATGGTGTAGGTGACTGAAGGTGTGTGTGTTGATGGTGTAGGTGACTGAAGGTGTGTGTGTTGATGGTGTAGGTGACTGAAGGTGTGTGTGTTGATGGTGTAGGTGACTGAAGGTGTGTGTGTGTGTGTGTTGCAGGACAGACAGATGGAGCAGCAGCTGAACGTGGTGCTTTTCTCCGATCACGGGATGACCAAGCTGCAGTGGATGGAGAAAGTCATCGAGCTTGACAAACACATCAACATGTCGCACATCAGAAAGATGTTAGACAGAGGACCTGTGATCAGCTTATGGCCTGAAGAGAGCAGATACCAACAGGTAAGACAACACCAAAACATAAGAGGATTCATGGTGACATAAAAGAGATATTTTTCCCCCTGAACTTTCAGTCTACATTGACATTTATTTATTTATTTATCAGAGTATTTTTGAAACCCTCAAATCAGTAGAAAAGTAGAGAGAGCTAACGCAGGTTAATAGTCTGAAGAGTCGAGATCAGAAGTCTGAGCTCACCGTCAGACAAAGAGTTCCTTGATCTCTGTTTTTCTCCGAGGTTGATCCAAACAGATATTTGAGGTTTCTTTTCACAGAATTCCTCAAGTTGTTTTTCATCTCCAACATAAAGATCTGGTTCAGTTTTTCATAAGTGAGGAATAATCTGACCAAGACGTTTTGTCAGCACAGACGTGAAGAGAACAGAGTCACACTTTCCTCTGTACCAGTGAGAAATCAAGAGGTGTGTGTGTGTGTGTGTGTGTGTGTGTGTGTGTGTGTGTGTCTGAATGTGTGTGTCTGTGTCTGTGTGTGTGTGTGTGTGTGTGTGCTTCCAGGTGTACACCGCTCTGTCTCAGGTGTCTCACATGCAGGTGTTCAGCAGGGACCAGGTCCCGGAGCGTTTCCACTTTAAAGGGGGGAGGTTTGTGGCCCCCCTGACGCTGCTGGCCGAGCCGGGCTGGTTTATCAGCGAGGTAATGTTTCACTTTATCAACACGTTCACCCGGACACAGTGTTCCTCTGCCCACCTGCTCATGTCTCACTGTCTGAAACACACACATTCAGACACACACACACACACACACACACACACACACACACACACACATTCAGACACAGAAACACACACATTCAGACACAGAAACACACACTCACACACATTCAGACACACACACACACACACACACACACACACACACACACACACACACACACACACACACACACACACACATTCAGACACAGAAACACACACTCACACACATTCAGACACAGAAACACACACACACACACATTCAGACACACACACACACACATTCAGACACAGAAACACACACACACACACACATTCAGACACAGAAACACACACACACACATTCAAACACAGAAACACACACACACACACACACACATTCAAACACAGAAACACACACACACACATTCAGACACAGAAACACACACACATTCAGACACAGAAACACACACACACACATTCAGACACAGAAACACACACACACACATTCAGACACAGAAACACACACACACACATTCAGACACAGAAACACACACACACACATTCAGACACAGAAACACACACATTCAGACACAGAAACACACACACATTCAGACACAGAAACACACACACATTCAGACACACACACACACACACACACACATTCAGACACAGAAACACACACAGACTTAAAACAGTTTAGATAAAACCTGTTTGGAAAAAGAAAAACTATAAAGAAAGCTGTTTGTTGTTGTGGAAAAAATCAAGACAGGGTTAGCAGGTCCAACACATGAGTGCACAAACCTGACCCGAGGAGAAGCAGAGTCCTGCTCTCTGCCTGCAGGACCCGAGGAGAAGCAGAGTCCTGTTCTCTGCGTGCAGGACCCGAGGAGAAGCAGAGTCCTGCTCTCTACCTGCAGGACCCGAGGAGAAGCAGAGTCCTGCTCTCTGCCTGCAGGACCCGAGGAGAAGCAGAGTCCTGCTCTCTGCCTGCAGGACCCGAGGAGAAGCAGAGTCCTGTTCTCTGCCTGCAGGACCCGAGGAGAAGCAGAGTCCTGCTCTCTGCCTGCAGGACCCGAGGAGAAGCAGAGTCCTGCTCTCTGCCTGCAGGACCCGAGGAGAAGCAGAGTCCTGCTCTCTACCTGCAGGACCCGAGGAGAAGCAGAGTCCTGTTCTCTGCCTGCAGGACCCGAGGAGAAGCAGAGTCCTGCTCTCTGCCTGCAGGACCCGAGGAGAAGCAGAGTCCTGCTCTCTACCTGCAGGACCCGAGGAGAAGCAGAGTCCTGCTCTCTACCTGCAGGACCCGAGGAGAAGCAGAGTCCTGTTCTCTGCCTGCAGGACCCGAGGAGAAGCAGAGTCCTGCTCTCTGCCTGCTGGACCCGAGGAGAAGCAGAGTCCTGCTCTCTACCTGCACCGAGGAGAAGCAGAGTCCTGCTCTCTACCTGCAGGACCCGAGGAGAAGCAGAGTCCTGCTCTCTACCTGCAGGACCTGAGGAGAAGCAGAGGTCCTGATCCATTAACCCTTTCTGCTTCCTGCTGTTTCTCTGCAGAACAGGGAGACCCTCCCGTACTGGAAAAACAGCTCTGGAGAGGCCTCAGCCTGGCAGAACGGCTGGCACGGATACGACAACGAGTTCATCGACATGAGAGGCTTCTTCCTGGCTAAAGGACCGGGTAACGTGGAGTCTGGTTTCTTTTCTTCAATCTGAGAATGTATTCAACCCTTTTTATGACCGTGTCTGCTTGTTTCCTGTCAGACTTTAAAAGTGGCGTGCGTGCAGCTCCGATCCGAGCCGTGGACGTCTATAACCTGATGTGCAGGACTCTTGGGGTGGAGCCTCTGCCTAACAACGGGTCCTGGTCTCGGGTAGAGTACCTGCTGAGGAGTTCTGGGGGTCGGCCCCTGTCCCTTTGGAGCTGCTGCGTGGGGGTGCTTGGAGTCCTGCTGCTGGCTCTGAGGGAGTTTATCTAAGAGCTCCTGACCTGAGGCGACCCGCTGAGACCTGCAGGAGCTTCCAGCATTTTTAAAGACCTACAACCTTGAAGGGCCTTGAGAGATTTCCAGGACCTTACCCTAATTTAGTAAACAAACCAGGACAAAGAAGATCCAGAGAGTCAGAAGAGACTGATCCTGTGACGCTCTGAATCTGTGCTCGTGTACAATCATTCTTAGTTTAGGCGCTATCAAGAGGTCTGAATGAACTTATTAGGTTTTAATCTTCTTTTATTTGTGAGATTTTGTCCCTTCATGCACACTGTAGGATGAGTGACAGCAGGAATCTGGAGAAATAAACCCTGACCCAGGGCTGACGATACGATATACAGGGAAGCTGTGAGCGCTCGTAGTCTTCTTTTCATAGAAAACTTGTCTTAATATAATGAAGAGCGTTTCATATACATCAACAAATACAGTTTGATCACAGTTTCTATAACGTCCACCATCGTATAGGACGGACATGTTAAAGGAAAGGTTGGGCATTTTGGAAACTGGCATGATTTTGAAAGCAGCATTCCCTCAGTGCTCCATCTACACCCACCCCCTCTAAAGCCATGCCCCCTTCCCCCTCTATGCTCCCTCTGAAGCCACGCCCCCTCCCCCCTCTGTGCTACCTCTAAAGCCACGCCCCTCCCTGCTATGCTCCCTCCAAAGCCACGCCCCCTCCCTGCTATGCTCCCTCTTAAGCCACGCCTTCTCACTTACATCATGAGCGCTGTTGCTCCAGAAGCTGACCTCAGCTCATCTCTTCATCATGTAGAAACGACGTCGTCTCATTCAGCGGTCAGTAAACTCTCCGGATAAACTCATCAGAGACGAGCTTTGAGTGTGAGCTAGAGAACGAGCAGGGAGACAGGGAGGCTGTGATTGGTTCATCAGAGAGCAGGGAGGCTGTGATTGGTTCATCAGAGAGCAGGGAGACAGGGAGGCTTGTGATTGGTTCATCAGCGAGCAGGGAGACAGGGAGGCTGTGATTGGTTCATCAGAGAGCAGGGAGACAGGGAGGCTGTGATTGGTTCATCAGAGAGCAGGGAGACAGGGAGGCTTGTGATTGGTTCATCAGAGAGCAGGGAGGCTGTGATTGGTTCATCAGAGAGCAGGGAGGCTGTGATTGGTTCATCAGATTGGTACCTCGTGGCAGACATTGGTTGAAGTTTTTACAGACTTACAAACTGATACAGATGATGGATTTACTTTGTTCCTTTTTCAGAGAAGAAGAATGAGTTATTAATGTCAGTAGACTGAGCTCTCTCTGTACAATGTACACATTAAATAAAAACAATTAGCTAAAAATAAAGAGGTAATTAAAGACTAACATATACAAGACTAAATTCTTCTCCTCCAGTGTCTCCCTGTAGTCACAGTGAAGGAAATAAGAGAAACTGCGTTGCCTTTCAAAGACTCCCTGACAACTCGAAGAATAAACAACACCCTCGTCATCGTCATGGTAACGGCTCCAGGAGGCGGTGCGCTGAGGGATGGAGGGGGTACGGTTTGTTTTGATCAGTGCGAACAGAAGTCCTGCGTTACACTTTCAAAATGTTAATCCGTCACTTCTTAGTTAGTTTAGGAGTGTTTTTAGGATTTCTGCTTTTATTTTATTCATTGTAGATCAATGAAAACATTTCCCCCGCCAGCACAAGCTAACCGCCGGTGTTTGTCAGCTTCCTGTCCAACAGGAAGTAGAGCAGCTCCACGTCCACGGGTAAAAGACAACACAAGGTTCAGCCTGGTTTTAGAAGCAGCTTTCTCCTCTCGCTGTTTCTCCTCACTCTGATTAGATTTTCTCTTCTTTGCTGCTACGTCCACGTCCGTCATATTCACCGCTTTGAATCTCCTCCAATCACTGAGCTGTATCCTAAACTCACCTGCTGCGCTCTCATTGGCTGGAGGAAACACACCAGCTCCGCCCACAAACGTCCTGAGTCAACCAGAACAAATCAGAAGAGTAAAATCCAGTCAGAGGACAGAGTCTCTGCAGACACAGTCACACATGTACAGAGGCCCAGAAGGGACAAAGAGCAGCTGTATTTTATTTTGAAGGAACAAGCCGCTGACTCCATCATCAAAGCGGAGCACTTTCAGTCGGAGTGATGCAGCTGTATCCTGTTGGAACAGATTTTAAATGTCGAAGAAACATTCATCTTTAAACTTTGAATATTTGTGATTTTCACCTGTTTTTTAAAACCATTTTCACTGTTTACTGTCGAATTAAAAACAGATCTTCATGTCCGATCAGAAAGTGTTTTAAAAAGTGACAAATAAATGTAAACCGTGCTTTTGATCTGAAGGACAGATTGTGAGTCTGTGTTTATTCTCTCTCTCACACACACACACACACACACACACACACACACACACACACACACACACACACACACACACACACACACACAAAGGTCGGTTCTGGAAATAATCACTTTTTCCTTCATGCACAGGAAGTCCTAAAGTTAAAGCTGATGAGGAGGAGAGGCGCTGTGTTGTACACTGCAGACAACAGCTCCCTCGTGTGGTGACAGGCGGGTATGACAGTTCAGCTCTGAGCATTTATCACTTTCCAGGCAGAGACAGTTTCAGCTCATTTGGGATGCTGTAATTGAATCTTGAACGTTGTGGCATAGAGCTGTGTGATGTTCGTCCATGAGACAGACATGCAGGCTCACAGACAACTCCTTTGTTTCCGTAGTAACATAAAAACTAATGTGGGGACATTGTCGTTTTCTTCAGTTGAAAATAAACCCAAAATAAACAAATCAAATATTCCACTTCTGAGTCATCAAGACGTTTTAAATTACTCCATGAACAAAATTGTTATTCAGGTTCAGGGGCGGCCACCTTCCAATAGAGATGATAAATCAATGGTGTCCAAACTTTCTTTCTTGCTGGTCAAAGTTGTCGTGTTAGAATCATTTGAGGGTCACGGGTTTGTTTTTTTTCAATATAATTATTTTGAATAATATTTTCAGGAACTTTTTGTATTTTGATCTCTTCAATAAAATGTAAATACACAATGAATAATTACAGTGAGTAATTATTTTGGTTCTATTTTCTAAAAAATAGTAAATCTGTGTAGATCAGGCTCAAAAGCTTCACATAAGAAACACTTCAACAAAAGGACATTAAATACTTTCTTCGATCTTTATCTGTTTTTTTTTGTTTATCTCAGAATCAAACCTGTAACCTGGTTAATGTTTGTAAAATCTTTCTGTATTTAGCTCAGGTTATTAAAGGATTAAACAGCAGTCTGCTTGTTTGAAAAAATGATGCAAAAGCTCATTTTCATAGTGAATAAAAAATTTGGAAAATATGAAAGCGGTTAAAAAAAAGAAAGAAAATACACATTAAACTGAACATTTTCTATTTGCTGAATATCTTTCAGCCCTCGCTAACATGAACAAGAGAAATAACTAAATATACCATCTGAATGAAGCATCAGGACAAAATCCTCTGATTCTGTGATTGAAGTCGGGGGCTTATTAACAAATGACTTTGTTAATGAGCTCTTCACCACCTGGGTTTAAATAGATCAGAATATAATCGGTCTGAATACTTCTTTGTTTAGTCTGTTTATGTGATTCTTCTGCCTCGACTGTGTGAAGAGGAGTGAAGACTTTCATGCTCCTGTTTCTCCACATTTCACCACAGCGGGGCGCAGTCTGACGGCTGGCCTGCAGGGGGCAGCAGAGAGCTATAAAACGAGCCAACATGTTCACAGGAGGACAATCAGAGAGGGAAAAGTGGTGCTGCAGACAAAGACGGACGGAGGAGAGAGGAGTGTCGTCGTTTTTCAGAGAGAGGCCACGAACACATCGACATGAACGAGTTAAAGGTGCAGAATTTATACATTTTCTCAATCCGACATAGATCTGGATTGAATAGACTCTGAATGTTCTCAGAGCAGATGTGGTCACGAAGCCTGTCTGAGTGTTTCAGGACTTTATTGAACACAGACGTCTTTCATGATGGTTGTTTGCTTTTGTTTTAGTCGCCTCCAGGCTGCCGTAGAAACATGAGGCTTCTCTCCTTGTTCATCTCTGAGTCTGTCATCGGCGGCAATAAGACGTCAGATGTGTAAAATGTGACGGGTGTTCAGATTAATGAGCGTATGATAGTGTGCAGCGTTAAAGGGCGCCACGATGAGCTGTGACACGGTGACCCCGGCTGCTCGCTCTCGTGTCACACAGAATATCTGACATTTCCTCTCACGGCACAAAGGGCTCCTCCTCCACACACAAAGTGTCAACATGAGGGGACAAAGCTTGGATCAGTGACGCTCTGCCGCCCTGTCGTCCTTCACTCCTCCATCATAAACAGGAAGTGATGATGTAAACAAAGAGGCGAGCTGATGACAGCGAGCAGACGGAGGAGGTGAAGCAGGGAGATAGATGTGACAGAGTCCACACATAATGAAGTGTAATCTGTGTGTGTGTGTGTGTGTGTGTGTGTGTGTGCTTCAGTGGCTCTCAGTCTTTCCCTCACTGAGTTGCACAGTGGGCACACAGCGAGCTAACACGCTAATAATCTGCTTTAATGCTTGGCTGTGTCCCAGAGTCCGCACTGAGCGTGCTCAGTTCAGTTTACGTTTTTCACGAATGCACTCACGAACAGCTCTGGAATATTTCAGGCACACGAGCACTCGCTCTGATCTGCTCACACACGCACACGCACAATAACCACTGACGTCAAATTGGAGATCCTCCAGGTCGAGAGCGGTTACTTTCACACCTGCAAAAAACACTTGAGAATGAGCTGCATGTGTGAACGCTATTGGCCAAATATTTATCTGTGTATTCCCCCCCCCCCGTATTCGTGGGAGGGGGGGTGACGCTTGTTCCAGCTCTGTTGAATCGCCGTTGTTCGGTGCGATTGGCTGTTCGGACTTCTCGTCACATGTTGGAGAAAGCTCCCTGAGCCTGCTGCTGAAGCATCCGTGTGGTTTCTCCTTTTTATCGCCTCTTCTTTTGTTTTTCCACTAAAACACCAGCGAACGCCTGCTGCCATGGAAGGTTATTTCCTCACACACGTGCAGACAGTACGTGGTGATTGGCTGTTGGCTGTCGTCTTTGCGGTGTGTTCAATTGCAAATCTTTGGCCACGACAAAAATGAGTCGTAGGCGACGGCACAGTGTCTGCTCGGGGTATCAGGGCTTTAAGACGCCCTTCGTTTTATAGCTTCTGTAAAGCTTTGCAGCATCTTTTTGTTACTGTTCTGATTGAGAGGGTCGTTTTAGTTTGTGCAGCTCCTGGCCAGCAGAGGGCGCTGCGAGGTGGTCGTTAGTCTTCTGGGCCGTTCTTCTACCTCTCAGAGCTGAGAGCGACTTTGTGGTTCCAGTGTCGAGCCGGACTCTAACAGTACCTTTGATTTGTTAGTCAATACGACAGTGTGATTCATTTAAATACACAAGAAGAGGCCGAAGCTGCTCATTAACACGAGAGGTACATCTTAAACTTCACGTGTTGGTGTACGCAGCTGCCATGTTGGAGATGCACTGAGACGACTGCGAGTTTCGAAGTCAGAATTGCGACTTCAGGGGGCGGTCCTGGTGAAGGATCGGACCGGTAACTTCTAAGGTGAAATGAAACGTACCATTTCCCTCTTTGACTTTTGTTCACAATAATCTCACACTGAGAGTCCGAACACAAACCTGAACCTTTTTCAAAAGGACGCTCAGAGTCTAAAAGGTGAAATATGTTTTACCCCTCTGAGTGTCTCAGGAGACCCCGGGGGGTCCCCACTTCAAGAACAGCCCAGTGTGGAGAAGACTCAGACCTGGACCCCTGAGACATCTGACAATGTGGTGCATGTAAAAGTGGGCGTGGCCATTGTGCCATTGGGTTCCCTAGTTTGACCCCTCACAAGCTACCGAAAGCAGAGATGAACTTTTTTACATTTTTCACCAATAAGGTTCCAGGTACCTCGACTTTGAGCCGCTCTCACAGATTTTCCTCCAGGAGTTGGATTTAAATGTTTTTACACCTTTGTAAAGAAATCTATTGGTAAGAAATGTATTCCCAGATTTTTGGCCGGACTATAAGAACAAGACAGGCGAAGATCTGGAGAGGAGGAAACAACGTCAGGAAGTTTTCTCTCCGATGGTGGAAATGTTCAGACTGGAGGATTGACGTTCAAAGTGCATTCTCCCCGTCTCTCTCTCTCCCTTTAACTGTCTCCCCGTCTCTCTCTCTCCCTTTAACTGTCTCCCCGTCTCTCTCTCTCCCTTTAACTGTGTCTCTCCCCGTCTCTCTCTCTCCCTTTAACTGTCTCCCCGTCTCTCTCTCTCCCTTTAACTGTGTCCCCCCGTCTCTCTCTCTCCCTTTAACTGTGTCCCCCCCGTCTCTCTCTCTCCCTTTAACTGTGTCTCCCCCGTCTCTCTCTCTCCCTTTAACTGTGTCTCTCCCGTCTCTCTCTCTCCCTTTAACTGTGTCTCTCCCCGTCTCTCTCTCTCCCTTTAACTGTGTCTCTCCCGTCTCTCTCTCTCCCTTTAACTGTGTCTCCCCCGTCTCTCTCTCTCCCTTTAACTGTGTCTCTCCCGTCTCTCTCTCTCCCTTTAACTGTGTCTCTCCCCGTCTCTCTCTCTCCCTTTAACTGTGTCCCCCCCGTCTCTCTCTCTCCCTTTAACTGTGTCCCCCCGTCTCTCTCTCTCCCTTTAACTGTGTCTCCCCCGTCTCTCTCTCTCCCTTTAACTGTGTCTCTCCCGTCTCTCTCTCTCCCTTTAACTGTGTCTCTCCCCGTCTCTCTCTCTCCCTTTAACTGTGTCCCCCCCGTCTCTCTCTCTCCCTTTAACTGTGTCTCCCCCGTCTCTCTCTCTCCCTTTAACTGTGTCTCTCCCGTCTCTCTCTCTCCCTTTAACTGTGTCTCTCCCCGTCTCTCTCTCTCCCTTTAACTGTGTCCCCCCCGTCTCTCTCTCTCCCTTTAACTGTGTCCCCCCCGTCTCTCTCTCTCCCTTTAACTGTGTCTCCCCCGTCTCTCTCTCTCCCTTTAACTGTGTCTCTCCCCGTCTCTCTCTCTCCCTTTAACTGTGTCTCTCCCCGTCTCTCTCTCTCCCTTTAACTGTGTCCCCCCCGTCTCTCTCTCTCCCTTTAACTGTGTCCCCCCCGTCTCTCTCTCTCCCTTTAACTGTGTCTCCCCCCGTCTCTCTCTCTCCCTTTAACTGTGTCTCTCCCCGTCTCTCTCTCTCCCTTTAACTGTGTCTCCCCCCGTCTCTCTCTCTCCCTTTAACTGTGTCCCCCCCGTCTCTCTCTCTCCCTTTAACTGTGTCTCCCCCCGTCTCTCTCTCTCCCTTTAACTGTCTCCCCCGTCTCTCTCTCTCCCTTTAACTGTGTCCCCCGTCTCTCTCTCTCCCTTTAACTGTGTCTCCCCCCGTCTCTCTCTCTCCCTTTAACTGTCTCCCCCGTCTCTCTCTCTCCCTTTAACTGTGTCCCCCCGTCTCTCTCTCTCCCTTTAACTGTGTCTCCCCCAGTCTCTCTCTCTCCCTTTAACTGTCCCCCCCGTCTCTCTCTCTCCCTTTAACTGTCCCCCCCGTCTCTCTCTCTCCCTTTAACTGTGTCTCCCCCCGTCTCTCTCTCTCCCTTTAACTGTGTCTCTGCCCGTCTCTCTCTCCCTTTAACTGTGTCCCCCCCGTCTCTCTCTCTCCCTTTAACTGTCCCCCCCGTCTCTCTCTCTCCCTTTAACTGTGTCTCCCCCCGTCTCTCTCTCTCCCTTTAACTGTGTCTCCCCCGTCTCTCTCTCTCCCTTTAACTGTGTCTCCCCCCGTCTCTCTCTCTCCCTTTAACTGTGTCCCCCTGTCTCTCTCTCTCCCTTTAACTGTGTCTCCCCCCGTCTCTCTCTCTCCCTTTAACTGTGTCTCTGCCCGTCTCTCTCTCCCTTTAACTGTGTCTCCCCCGTCTCTCTCTCTCCCTTTAACTGTCCCCCCCCCGTCTCTCTCTCTCCCTTTAACTGTGTCTCCCCCCGTCTCTCTCTCTCCCTTTAACTGTGTCTCTGCCCGTCTCTCTCTCCCTTTAACTGTGTCCCCCCCGTCTCTCTCTCTCCCTTTAACTGTGTCTCCCCCGTCTCTCTCTCTCCCTTTAACTGTGTCTCCCCCCGTCTCTCTCTCTCCCTTTAACTGTGTCTCTGCCCGTCTCTCTCTCTCCCTTTAACTGTGTCCCCCCCCGTCCTCCTGTTAGCGACTGGAAGAAGTCTCCTCATTATGTGCAGCCTAATGCTGCAGGTAATTAGTGCAGTGTTTCTGTGGCTGCAGAGAGGCACCCTGACACCATCTCCTCACACTAATATATGCTAATAGAAAAGACATTTATCTGCATAGTTTTACATAAGAAAGGGGCCATCTGTCTGGGGTTTTTAATAATTTCCTCTAAAAATGTCAGAGAAAGTCATAAGTTAGCTGTTACACGAAATAACATTTGCACTCTTATCTTCAGTGGCTGTGATCTATTTTAAAAAAATGATTAATTAAAGAAGAAGAGGAGGCGGAGAGACGGAGCGAGGTGTGACGGGAAATAAAATCCTTCTTTACTATCAGGGAACACTTAGAGGATTATTTATTATCAGTGCTGCAAACAGATAAATCACTGTCACGTGAACAGGTGAGTAATCCTTCTGTGGTCAAACACGGAGGATCATGATGGACGCCAACGCTCACAGAGCGTCCTGCTGCTGGAGCTTATTAGAAACATGCAGAGGCTTTTTAGCTCGGGTACAATCACTTCTATCTGAAGCAGTTCCACTGCCCGCTTCCATCGCTGCAACACCTGTTCACCTGATAACTGCTCTCATATCTGGCAAACCCAGGGGCGTCCAAAACGGCCTTCAAAGCCCCGCCTACCTTCTCTGGTCCAATCAAATCCAGAGCATTCAGGCGCAGAATCTGTTTTTTGGGGTTTTTTGGAACATTTTTGCGTCTTAAATCCTAAACAGACATTAAATGGGAACAAGCTCTTTTTCTTTTGTCCGATTCCTAAACTGATTTCTCCGGCTCGACCGTCTCTATGGGAGACAAACGCACTACACTACTTAAAGAATTACAAGAATATCTGACAGTTAAATCCACACTACACGCACTGCCTATAGGATTTAACACCATCCACTCCCCCGAACTGACTTATTAAAACAGATGGCGTGCACGTTGTTCACCTCCTGTACCAGACGTCAGGATGGATCCAATCCTCGTTACCTTTAGGCCACATCCACACGTATACGGATGTTCCTAAAAACCTGTTTTCCTGTTATAAAGTTAATGCATTATTACATTATTAAACCTGTCAGCAGCGAACACATGTAAACAAACCTGTAAGCAGCCATCATGGTTATGACACATGCTCAACACGCAAGTCCATGTAATTATGTCACTATTACAAAAAGCTCTGTTTAATGTTTTAACTGTTCACTAAAGTAAATTTGATTTTTTTTAAATGTCCACCTTGGAGTTTGTTTTTCAAAAACTCAGTTTTCAGTTGTTTTCATGTGAGGCCAGAAGGAAGAGTAAATACTGGATCGGTGTGGATAGATAGATAGATAGATAGATAGATAGATAGATAGATAGATAGATAGATAGATAGATAGATAGATAGATAGATAGATAGATAGATAGATAGATAGATAGATAGATAGATAGATAGATAGATAGATAGATAGATAGATAGATAGATAGATAGATAGATAGATAGATAGATAGATAGATACTTTATTGATCCCGAGGGAAATTCAAGTGGGGCCTCAGTCTAGGCCAGGGGTGTCAAACGTACGGCGGGATGAATCTGCATTATTAAAAAAAAAAGAATAAACTTCATTTTCTTTAAAATCTGCAGTTCCTATATTGTCCACTAGTGGCGCTGTGTTTAAGTCAGTTCTATCGCTTCACCCGCCAGTTGACCCTGGCACCCTCTTCACTGAAAAGTGGAGAGTGTCGGATTTTTCAAGAAAATGGAAATCTTCCTAAATGTTCACGGAGCTGAATGGGAAACCCGTGTGCCTGGTGTGCATGCAGCAAGTTTCGGTGCTTAAGGAACACAATATTCGGCGCCACAATGAAACTCAGCATGGTGAAAAATACAACAGCTTGCACGGAGAACTGAGAAAACAGAAGGTAAATGAATTGTTGGTGGGCCTGAGGAAACAGCAATCTGTTTTCACCCGGAGCCGAGAGGTCAGTGATGCTGCGGTGAACGCCAGCTACGTAATTGCAAGCCAAATAGCATTAGCCTCAAAGCCATACTGTGAGGGGGAGTTTGTCAAAAACTGTACGCTGAAGGCTGAAGGCTGCCGGAATGATGTTTCCTGAGAAGCGACAAGCTTTTGCCAATATTAGCTTGACGAGAAATACCGTGGCAGACAGGATTTTGGAACTATCCGCAGATTTGGACCTCCAACTTAGACTGAACTTTATTGATCCTTTTGTTATATATAGAATAAATAATAGAACACTCTTCTGTTGGAAAAAATATGCATGGAAGAAGCAGAAAAAATATACAAGAAAGGCTATAGACAATGATTATTATTGGGATTATTGCACTTGGTTGAGATTATTATTGCACATACAAGTGAAAGTGTCCATGTGTTATTGTGAGGGTAGAAGGAAAGATGCTGCTACCCCTCTGTCCCCTGTGCTCTAGTCCTCCTCCCCCCAGGTGAGGAGTTGTAGAGCGTGATGGACAAAGGAGTTTTTGAGTCTGTTGGTTCTGCACTTGGGAAGGAGCAGTCTCTCACTGAACCGGCTCCTCTGGTTACTGATGACGGTGTGCAGAGGGTGGCTGACATTGTCCATAATATCCAGCAGTTTGTCCAGTGTCCTCTTCTCTGCCACCGTCACCAGAGAGTCCAGCTTCATGCCGACCACAGAGCCGGCCCGCCTGATCAGTTTGTCCAGTCTGGATGTGTGCTGTTTGGATATGCTGCCCCCCCCAGCATACCACGGTGTAAAAAAGCATGCTGGAAACCACGGACTGGTAAAACATCCCCAGCAGCTTGCTGCAGATGTTAAAGGACCGCAGTCTCCTTAGGAAGTACATCCTGCTTTGTGTCTTCCCGTACAGGTGGTTGGTGTGTGTTGTCCAGTCCAGTTTATTGTCTAGACACAGCCTGAGGTATTTGTAGGAGTCCACAGCCTCCACTTCAGCTCCCTCTAACAGAACAGGTTGCATCCTCCGTCTGGACCTCCCAAAGTCGATGACCAGCTCCTTGGTCTTAGAGGTGTTGATGTCTAAAACACAAATCAGAGTCATTTCTGGCATTTTCTGTTGCAATTGATGAGAGTACTGATATTACGGACGTCGCTCAACTGGCTATATTCATTCGTGGAGTTTTGACTGTCACAGAGGAGTTTCTTGAGTTGGTGCCTACGACCGACACCACAACAGCTGAGGACATTATCCGCTCCGTCGTCGGAGCACTGGACAGAGTCGGGGCGGACTGGTCCCTGGCTACTGATGGTGCGCCGTCAGTGATCGGGACAAAGGCAGGTGTTGTGTCAAAGTTCAGAGAGAAAGTTAAAGCCACAAATGGAGGGAGTGATTTTTGGACATTTCATTGCATTTTGCATCAGGAGGCATTTTGTTGCAATGTGTTAAAAATGGCTCCCGTCATGGAGGTGGTTGTCCGAACTGTTAATTTCATCTGAGCCAGAGGTCTCAGTCATCGTCAGTTTGACAGCTTTCTCAGTGACTGTAACGTGACCCAGGTCTGCCGTGTGTGGAGTCAGTTCATGTGTTCAGAAGTGTTTTCCATTGTACAATCACTGTGATCAGTTTTTATGCATACTGCACTTAAAGAAATGTTAAACTGGGTGAAAGTGTTGTTGAAGAACTCTCAGGTTGTTACGTCTTCTTCTTTGCACTCATACAAAGAAAAAAGTGGACTTATTCTTGGTTCTATGTAATTTTGGAACAAGTTTACTGGTCTGGCCCCCTTGAGATCCGATTAAGTTGTATGCGGCCCCCCAGACCAGAATGAGTCTGACCCCCCTGGTCTAGGCCCAGGCATCCATCCACCTTGTTTCATACAGCGAATCACATGTGACTGCTGAACGTGTGCAGGCGGCAGCTCCTGTTGATCTGCTCCAGCCAAAGAGACACGAGGACTCCATGAGACGCTTTGAGCTGCAGTGACGCGTCACACTGTGGATGATGGGAGGTGAACTCTGTGTTTCCATCTGTGATGTTTCTGCTCACACATGGTCAAAGTTGATGCCCCGTTGTTTCAGATGTTGAGTTTTTAATGTCTGGATGTCGTCTGTATTATTAATGCGTCTTCCTGCTGCTCTTTAAATCCCCTCAGACTCAGAAATCAAACTGCATGTTTGGAGTTTTTAGTGTCTCAGTCTGTTTCTCATGAGAAATTAAAATCTCAAACATTGTTCATTTCTGTTTCTGAGAGTTTGAAGCAGCTGTAAAAATCCGGTGGAGACGGAGATTCATGTCATTGTTTCATTTCAAATTAATGATTCAGACTCTGAATTCATGTCACAGCTACAGAATATTAAACTGTTTCTGTCTGCTGCAGACGTCAGTCGTTATATAACCGAACATACGCCTGACAGCAGACCAGAAAAACAACAAGTCTTATTTCAACATTTATTCATTTTCTTCTGCTGCAAAATCAATCAAATAATAAAAAGAGACACAATAACATGTAGAAACCAGGGACCTCATAGGACCTCATAGGACCTTATAGGACCTCATAGGACCTTATAGGAGGTATCGGACCTCAGAAGACCTCATAGGACCTCAGGGACCTCATAGTGCCTCAGAGGACCTATAGTACCTCAGAGGACCTATAGCAACTCAGAGGACCTCATAGGACCTCAGGGACCTCCATAGTACCTAAGAGGACCTATAGCACCTCAGAGGACCTCATAGGACCTCCATAGGACCTCAGGGACCTCCATAGTACCTCAGACGACCTCATAGGACCTCAGGGACCTCCATAGTACCTAAGAGGACCTATAGCACCTCAGAGGACCTCATAGGACCTTATAGGAGGTATCGGACCTCAGAAGACCTCATAGGACCTCAGGGACCTCCATAGTACCTCAGAGGACCTATAGCACCTCAGAGGACCTCAGAGGACCTATAGTACCTCAGAGGACCTCAGGGACCTGTAGGAACTCAGAGACCTCAGAGGACCTATAGGACCTCAGCGAACCTATAGGACCTTAGAATACCTCATAGGACCTAAGGGAACCCCAGAGGACCTATAGGACCTCAGAGGACCTAAGGGAACCTCAGAGGACCTCATAGGACCTCAGTGAACCTATAGGACCTTAGAATACCTCATAGGACCTAAGGGTACCCAAGAGGACCTATAGTACCTCAGAGGACCGATAGGAACTCAGGCACCTCAGAGGACCTTAGGGACCTCAGAGGACCTATAGGACCTCAGAGGACCTATAGGACCTCAGGGACTGTATAAGGCCTCAGCAGCTCAGTGACATCAGCTTGAGCTCTGAACTCAATAAGAACTTTAAACTGGATTCTGAAACTGATGGAAAGCCGGTGTAAAGAAATGAGGACCGAGGTGACTTCAGAAGTGACACTAAGACAATAATAAAGCCTCGATGAAGTTTATGATATTCTCTATATGATGAAAAGAGGAGCAGACTGTTGACTTATGGACGCTCAGTGTTTTGGGCTTTTTATGCCTCGGAGACAGGATGGTGGCTGAAGTGAGGGGAGAGCGAGAGGTCAGATTAAAACCAGGACCACCCGCTCTCGAAGCCTCTCTACATTGGCACGCTAACCGCCAGGCTGCCGGCGCCCTGAAACACAGATTCCTTAAAGCCTGAAGCTTACTGTGGAACACGGACGGGTGTCAGTCCTCCATCATGTAAATCTTCTATGGACTGACAGCGTCTGAGCAGATGGAGGTCAGAGGTCATGAACGAGTCCAACAAAGACAGCTGACCTGCAACGACTAAAGCAGGGTGTATAATCACAAAGTGTGAATGATGAAAATAAAATGTGCACACAGCCTTCATTCTTTAAGCATGACTTCCTTCTCAGTTCCCTCACACGCGTGTGTGTGTGTGTGTGTGTGTGTGTGTGTGTGTGTCCTCTCACTGCCCTGAAGCTCTTTGAATGATCTGATTATACAAACACTCTGCTCCTTCACTTTCTTCACCTGAATGAAGAACAAGGACAAAATGGACCGTTTGCACGTTTCTGTACACTGCTTTAGTCTCCTCTGCATGCTGAAGCAGCGCACACACACACACACACACACACACACACACACACACACACACACACTCTTGCGCCTGTATGTGTGTGTGGTCGGTCCGGTCTCACTGCCTCTCTGCCCTTTTCACAGACCCTCACAATCAAAGGCCATATGGCTGGATACACACATCACATGCTCTCAGATCTCGGCGTGTCGCTGAAAAGAGCGCGGCCGAGTGACGGAGCGAGTCGCGACAGCGTGAGGTCACATGGTCCCGTGCTGGAATTAAACGCTCGTGCATTTCACAAGATTAATAACTCATTCGCATCCGAGCTGTCGGCTACTGTTTACATGATCCCCACCCGACCCCCGTCCAACACACACACACACACACACACACACACACACACACACACACACACACACACACACACACACACTCATACACAATCTGAGCTAATGGAGAGTTATTCCACTCAAAAACACTGAATTATAATCAACAGGGATTTTTAGAAAGAAAGAATAAAGAAAAACACAAGTGGCCTCAAAGCATGCTGGGAAAAAATCACCTCAGGACGAGCTTTTTCAAAGTAAAGAGTAGAGACAGAACATTTTGTCATTGCAGCTGGAGGAACATTCAGCAGAGTTCATTCAGGGATGTTTACTACTCGTCCCCGTGTCACCTGCAGGTTGTATACAACATGGACGTCAGCGAGGTCACCGTTGACGCCTGACAAGGTCAATATTAGAATCACTGATCCGAGTTTGTGCTAGCATGACATGAGACATTTGGCTCATCAAAACCAAAGACAAAGCTGTCCTATTAAAAATGAGAGGCGAGGTGAACCAATTAAGAGACAGGAGAGACATCAGGAAGAGCAGGATTCATTTCTGCTCCTAAAACAAACCCAGATGTTTGTTCTGTTTGGAGACATCAGCCAATCAGCTGGAACTCGTCACCTCATGAAGTGTTTCTCTGTTTACTGAGTGTGTCATTGTGTCAGCGGCGAAGTCATGGCGTGGAGTTAGAGCTTCTGTTTGTCCACGTGTCGACCGCTGGGCTCAGATGACTGCCTGTAAGTATGAACTCTATCTTCATGCTAAGATGCTAATCGGCTCGATGTGTCAGAAAAGGATAAAAACCTGAAAGTCAGCCGAGTGGAAAACATGGTGGTAACATCAGGAAACGCTGTTCATTACTGCTCTGATAAAAATGTTCAATTAGAGGAATAAAGAAGCCTGAGAGAGACGCTAACGAGCAGCTGGAGGAAAACCAAATGAAGAAGGACATGTGCTGCAACATATGGAAACGCTTCTACAAGAACGCACGCTGTGTAATGACCTGTCTGTCTCTGTGCTCCAAACCACCACGTATCAACCACTCCAATATTTATAGACAAACACACCCGCTCATTGTTGCTAACATGGAGATGACATCCTGCTCTGATGTGATGTTTGAACAGAAGCAGAGAGAAACAGGAAGTCCCCATGTTGCGATTTGCAACGATCACCGCAACTTTTCTGCAATTCAAAATAGTTTTCCCCGCAATTTTCACCAATCAGAGTCGTCCTGCTCGAAAACAGCGAGCTGTACGTCACCAAGGTTAGTGGCCACGGACCAAACTCACTTCCTGTTTATCTGCACTCAGGAGAGTGAGCATGAAGCGTCCATCCTGTCTCCATGACAACAGTTTGTTGACAAAGTGCCGCCGTGTCGTGGAAGTGTGTGCAAGAAAAGAAAAAAAGTCGCAACAATTTTGAAGTTTTTGCTTCCTGTCGCAATTTAATTGCAAAAAAACAGCTAAAGCTTTTTGGAAAATCTGCCGTGAAATCAGACATTTTAGGCCGCGACAATCCCCCCAAAAAGTCCTGGAAGGACTGGAGAATCCAGCATCACAGGATCCCCTTCTGGCCTCGTCCACATATTAGTCCAGGACACTCTTGAAAATAAATGTTCTCAGGGAGTTTTCTCCCTGGTTAAATAAAGAATATAGATTGTTTTGATTGAGCGCCCCCTGGTGGAGGAATGACACACTGTGGGATCAATGTGAAGTTCACCTATTTACAGGTGAACTTTGCCTGACAGGAAACAGATGAACGGGGGAAGTTATGCCCCGAGGAATGACATTAACGCTGCAGAAGGAAACACCACACGATGTTTAAAGAACTCTGACTTCACCCTAACCACTCCAGACAATGGCTGCCATCTTTATTTATTGTTGTAGTATTATTATTGTTGTTTGGGTTCGTCAAGCCTTAGAGGCTGCAGTCTCAGGCTCCCGGACGAAAAAGATTCAACTGTTTGTACTTCATGGAAATTCAGTGTGTGTGTGTGTGTGTGTGTGTGTGTGTGTGTGTGTGTGTGTGTGTGTGTGTGTGTGTGAGGACTAATCAGGCCTGTTGGTAAACACTGTGAGATTGACAGGCGACTCTGGGAGAATATAATCGAGCAGGCTTAAAGGCTCAGGCTTTTCTTTGCATACAATTTGCAGAGTGCAGCGGCGTAAATCACAGTTAAACCTCTCTCTAGTGTGTACTTAACTTCACAAAGAGTCTCGCTGTTCGAATAGAAACGAGGAGGTGACAGCAGTCTGTCAGAGGAGGCCCGCTCCTCTATGTAAATGGGAGCGTGACAGCTGGGATCAAACAGAAATATCTGCACCTGAAAATGAGCGCTAATGTTCACTAACAGAGCTACATCTGGTGATTATAAAAGTTTCTGTAAAAGAAGAAGAAATCAGTCTGTAAATGAAGCTCTGAGAGTTGTCGGCACACGCTGAGCTGCAGAAGACGCACACACCTGAAGAGTGGAGGCCATGTTGCATCATTTCTGCACGTTTCTTCTTCTCCTGTTTCTTTCCTGCTGATATAAAATTCCATTAGCAGCTCAGCTTTCTCTCTCCCTCAGAGTTTTCTCCTCTATTTCCTGTCTTTCTTTTCTTCTGACAGAAATGGAGACTTTCATGTGTTCGATTTTGTTTCCTCAGTCCACCAGCAGCTCGAATCCGATATTTGTTGTAAAGCCTTCCGTCTGAATATTTCCCCCAATCATGCAATAACATTTGCACCTGAATAATTGTGCTTTACCCAAAGTACGGACTACTTTTATAGACAGCACTTTCATGACAACTAATTGATCCTGCTGGTTCCTCACCAGATTTCTGTGTGAATATTTTATGACGGTGAGGCAATATAAAGCAACAGGCAGGTTGAGTATTTGTGCGACCAAAGGAAGAGCTTCTGCTGTTAGCTCACCCGCTAATGAAACATTCAAACAAAAGTAGCTCCTTCTCTTGACAGCGACCTCAAAGATCAGGCAAAAGGTTTGAGTTTCTGAACCCAGCATGCCACCACTGATCAGATAAGACGTGACGATTATGTCACAGCTGAGTGTTCGAACTTCTTCTGTTGAGCTGAAACTAAACAGACGAATGGGCGTCCCTGCAGGATGTCAGGGAACGCCACGAGGTCCCATCTGGACGTCCTTTAACGTTAAGCACTGGCTTCTCTGGAATAACGGAGAAATATGCATCCAATTCCAGATGCATATCTCACAGATCAGACGACTGCTGATTGACGAGTTCTGAGATTGTACAATCAGAATAAAATATGTAATTAATCGTAACATCGGAGCGGCTCAGGCGCCAGAGAAGGAATCTCTTGTGCTTCAGCTCGTCCACAGATGGATGTCGGTGCTCTCAGAGAATGACCCAAGACGTTAATCATTATGAAGATTTAGTGGATCTCTTCACACAGGCAGCATCCAAAGAAAACACTGCAGCACATCATGCCACATGTTCTTTAAACTCCTCTCCTCCATGTTCCTCTAACACGTGTCTCCAGTCTGTCCTCAAACCCTCCAATGATGAGAAAAGTCCATCCTCTCCGTCTTCTGCCTGCTCAAACAGGCCGTTTGGAGATGTTCCCTTCATGACATCACAAAGGGCAGTAGCCCCTCCCCTTCATGACATCACAAAGGGCAGTAGCCCCTCCCCCAGGTGGGTGACCCTCCCACAGCTAGGTGTTTGTTCTGCCCTCTGAGTCTGCCTTCTCACCGTAAACAATAGGACATGGAGCCAGAAAGCAGCGAGTACACCCGAGCCCTTCCAGAGAGGGGGCGTGGTCAGACACAGCTCATTTACATATTTAAAGCTACAGGCACAGAAACAGCCTGTTGTCACATCCCCTCTGCCTCTACAACGCCCCCTACTGGACATGTGCACACTGGGTCTCATCATTTGTTAACACAGTTATTTCCTGTATTGGAGTTCATTAAACTTTATTGATGACTCCAGAACTTTCCATCTGTCTAAACATGTGACCTCTAAAACTTCAAAGCTGTTAATTCACATTAATCTATCCTGTTTAACCGATTCAGATCAGATTAAATAACCAAAGACCTGATCAGTGATGATCCCCGCCCAGCTCCATATGTCATCCAAACATTTTTCTTCTTCTGTGGTGTTATGAATGTAGATGAGCAGAGGGCTGCTGCAGTGTTTCCGCTCGGCTGATGTAGAGCTCATGATGCTGCCGCTGCTGTCTGACTGCTGATAATCAGACATTAGTAATCGTTACAGGCTGCAGGAGCAGGAGGACGCCCTGAGTGCCCGAGCAGGTGTGCTGGTCATGCCTGGCTGCAAAACCACGCCACACACACACACACACACACACACACACACACACACACACACACACACACGTGAGGCCCGGGGCTTCTTGTAAAGCTTCACGCCCTTCACGCTGGCGTACGTCTGAGGTAGCAGAGCTCCGTGCACCTTCATGGATATTTACCTGAGTTTGTGCTCTCTGTCTTCTTTATTACTGCAGGAAGTTCATTTGGTCAATTATGGTCGATTTCGAGTCAAAGAGAGCGGAAAGAGGGGGAGGGGTTAGAGCAGGGGTCCCTGACCTTTCTTCATCTGAGAGCTGCTTTGAAAAAATGAAGGTGACCACGAGCTACTTGCATTTATTCACATGCCACACACCTGAGGGTGATCCATCATGAGAGCTGTCCAGCTGTTAAACTGGTGCAGCTCATGGGACTATGCACGGCAGGGGACGCCATCTTCCCTGAGTCAAGCTTAGAGCTGACCCCATACCTTGTCCCCCCCCTCCTGGAGGGTCGGGAGCTGGGTGAGGGGAGGAAGAGGATCCAGGAAGTGAGTGAGAGAGGTGGGCATCATCAGCGACATTTCATTGATAGTTGGTGACGTGTCACTTCCTTGTTATTTGGGGCTGAAACTGCTGGCTTGGAAAAGCCAAGAAAACATGCCGACTTTGTTCATCAGGATAGAGATAATGAAACTCACAGCTGCAGCCAACATACTGTATTAAATGTGTGGTTGAAAAGCCCCTCTCTCAGCTACCATCGGATCACTCGCTGCACGGATCATCTTTCATAAGCTTGATTTGTTTGAGCAGGATGACAAAGTTCATCTTGCCCAGGTTAGCCGATGTGTCAGCCACTTCATACTCCCAGATAAACAAAACGTCTACGTTTAAACATTTTGAATGGACATTTTTTCAGAGGATAATCTTTGGTCATTTTATTCACAGGAGAAATGTCATTGATGTCGTTAAATCTCCCTCGAAGTTTCTAAGACTGAGAGAGCTGCAGGAACGGAGCGAGATGAGTCGGACAAGAACGGTGAAAGGTCGTCTGCATAAAGGGAGACGTTAGGCTCCACCCCTTTTCTTGTTATTCCATTGACATCAGGGTGAGACAAAGGCTCCGTAACCATGGCGAATAGAAGAAGGCTGAACAGACAGCGATGTCTGGTGGAGCGAAACAGGCAAAAGTGTTGTGGAGACAAATACAATAACTTCACCCAAGAAACACATTTCACCCCAAATCCACATTTTTCCAAAATATAAAAAAAAACATATAATCCCACTCTAATCTATCAAAAACCATCTCAGCATCAAGAGCCAACAAGGTTTCAGAAAGAGTCTTTGAAGGAGGCTCATAGACTAATGAACCTTAAAAAGGAGCGTATGTTGTATAAATCCAGTTTGGTCCTGTGAGATAATTGATGGCAGGACTCTGAACAAAGAGCAGAAGTTTATGTAACCAGCTGATGGGACGATAGGCGCTGCGTTGAAGTAAAGAAATACACGCCGAAATGTAGCGTTTGAGGGAGCGCACCAAAAACAGAAACAGAGATGATTTCCTTTAAATCACTTCTACCTGAATCTTTTATGTTTACTTCATTAATCTGCATTGTTGTTCACAATTCCTGTAATAAATTCACATTTAATCATTAGGAACCGTGTCTGTGTTTATTGACTGATTAAAGTGATTCAACCTTCTGATCATTTATTTCTTCTGTTAACCCGAGGATTAATGATGATTCATATCTTATCTTGTTAATTATGCTACACAGCAAATCATTTATCTGCTTGTAAAGCAATTAAAAAGGTTTTAAACGTGACAGAACATCAGGACGTTACTGAATTAAAAAAGCAAGAACAGTTAGCGACTGTCGGCTAACAGCTGGAGGGAAACAGGAAACAGAAAGTTTCATGTGCGTTGTTTCTTTTTGCTAAAGATCCTTTTTATAATCCTGTCCTGTAAACATGAGAGGGGCCGGAGCTCGTTTCTGAACATGTGATTGTTTCCTTTCTGAGCTTCATGCAGACGTTTTGCCTTCTTGCGCTGCAGCATCTCTGAACATGCCGCTCGTTTTTTTTAAACACGGTTTCAGTCATTGGCGAACTTTGTCCCCCAGCGTATCTTTCACATGTATTTATAACGTGTGTGATGTCCTGCTCTGCTGTGTTTACACTGTGACCTGCCAGGGGACCGCAGACGTAAGCTAGTTCGAAGCTAACTCGCTACAAAGCATCAAACTGCAACTGACCTGCTGAAAGTTAACTAAATAAATAAATAAACATGAAAACATCCTGTTTAAATAGGTTTCTTCCTGTTCCTACAAAACCACCACTAGGAGGCGCTAAAACTCTGCTGAAAACATTTTACAGCCTGAGGCAGAGAGAGCAGCGGCGAGGCTCAAACGCCCTCGTGACAGCGGTAATAACTGTTCCACCTTAAAGTCGCTTTAACCTCGAGCTGTCGGTGAACGGCGTCCGTCTGACATCTACAAAGAAATAAATAAGAGAAGAAGACGAATAAATGAATACGATTTGTAGTCCTGGAGGGAAACACGCTGTGAGCACGTTTTGTTTGAGTGTGTGTGTGTGTGTGTGTGTGTGTGAGAGAGCGTGTGTGTGTGTGTGTGTGTGTGTGTGTGTGTGTGTGTGAGAGCGTGTGTGTATGTGTGTGTGTGTGTCTGAGAGAGTGTGTGTGTGAGCATGTGTCTGTGTGTGTTTGAGTGTGTGTGTGTGTTTGAGTGTGTGAGTGTGTGTTTGAGTGTGTGAACGTGTGTGTGTGTCTGAGAGAGTGTGTGTGTGTTTGAGTGTGTGTGTGTGTGTGTGTGTGTGTGTGTTTGAGTGTGTGTGAGCTGATTTCACAGAGCAGAGAACACCTGATGCAGATTAAACTCACTGACAGGAAGCAGCTGTCCACCTGACCTCTGACCCCTGAGTGTGACCGGCAGGCGAGTGAAAGAGACACCTGTTCAGGTATTTGACTCCTGGATTGAATCCAGAAACAATCACACACACACACAGACACACACACAGACACACACACACACACACACACACACACACACACACAGACACACACACAGACACACACACAGACACACACACACACACACACACACACACACACACAGACACACACACAGACACACACACAGACACACACACACGATAAAATGAGGAGAAAAACAGGCAGAGACGTAAAAATCCATTTGCATGAATAATTTGCAGTGTGTGTGTGTGTGTGTGTGTGTGTGTCTGTGTGTGTGTGTGTGTGTGTGTGTTTCAGGTGTGTGTGGGGGGGGGGGCAGGTACGAGATGTTGGCTGGAGATCACAGGACAAAGAAAGGACCATATGCTTTAAAAACAAGGTTTTAATATAATTTCCATATCTGTGAAGGTTAAATGTAACAGTTTATAGTGTGTGTGTGTGTGTGTGTGTGTGTGTGTGTGTGTGTGTGTGTGTGAGTGTGTGAGTGTGTGTGTGTGTGTGTGTGTGAGTGTGTGAGTGTGTGTGTGTGTGAGTGTGTGTGTGTGTGTGTGTGTTTCACCAGCGTTGAAACATCAGATTCGGAGCGAACTCGTTCTGCTGCTCCGTCTGAGAGGACAAGCGGACATCTTTGATTATTCACCTGTATGTTGTAAACTTGTGAAAGACCTGGATGTGTAGAGAAGAAGTGTGTGTGTGAGTGTGTGTGTGAGCGTGAGTTCTGAGCTGGCGTGTCACTGCAGGAAGATCCTTTTGAACAAGCTGCACATGAAGCTGGCCACACACTCCATGAGTGTCGTCTGATTGGTTCCCCTCGATGACCGGGGGCAAGACGTTTATGTCACTGCTCCTGATGGAGTCGGAGCCTCTCCCATCTGGAATTCTTTGATATTTATGATTCCAGCTCAGACAGCCTGCATCCATCCTTTTTCTCTTCCACTTATCTGAGGTCAGATCGAGGTCAACCCAGACTCCTCCCCAGCGGATATATAATCCATTCAGCGAGTCTCCTCCCGTTTGGGCATGCCCTAAAGATCGAATCAGATCCCCAAACACCTGAAATGACTCCTAGCGGCTCCACCTCGTCTCTAAGTCCGAGTCCAAACATCCCCCTCCTCAGTTCTTGCTGTAAGTGAAATGAAGCTGCTGAAGGATTTTGTCCATGATTTGTTTTTCTCTACTAAAAAGCACAGAGTGCAGGACGGCCAGCTGACGACATCCATCGTCCTCCATGTTGGTTTTTCCTCTGACATCCCGTTTGTTCCCGTGAGGTCCCGTGCTCTCCTGATCTGGTCCAGACTTCTGCTGCCTGTTGAAGTCTGAGCAGGCGATGCAGGGCGTTCATCCTTCATATGAAGGTCTGAGCTCAGGGAGGAGGATCAGATCTGAACTCCGGTTCGTACCTTCAGAAAAGACAACCTGCAGCTAAAGTGGAGCTAAACTTCTTTCATCAGTCCTCTGTTTAAATTTGAACCAGCAATCATTCCCGTGGTTTCATTAGACCCGGCTTTATTCTTTCATGTTACTGTCTGATGGCTCTTTATGGTGAATATTTCACACACATGAGAGCCATAGATCAGAATGACTCACTTCCTGTGTCAGGTCTGATTTGTTTGGCCAGCTCTTAAATCCTCCTTCACATTACAAATGAAACATAAAGCTCCAAAATGAAGAGTCTGAGTGTGAAGAGTTTGACATGTTTAATGAAACAGGAGCTCGTGTTTAAAGCGCTAACAGAGGAGCTTCATACCATGTGGACCCGAGGCCTCAGAGCCTCCTCCTCCTCGTGTCTCTGTCATGTCTGTGTGGTGAACCAGATGTGAACACCAGCTCAGTGATTTCATGAATCAGACCGGCAGCGTCACAAACATCAACACACATTAATAAAATATGATGGAGCTGCTTGGTGTGAGCTGAGCTGTTCAACGAGCTGCACAGAGCACATCCACACTACACATGAGCTGTGCTGACCAGGACAGCAGTCTGAGACCGAGACCAGGACAGCAGTCTGGACCAGGACACCAGGACAGCAGTCTGAGACCGAGACCAGGACAGCAGTCTGAGACCAAGACTAGGACAGCAGTCTGAGACCGAGACCAGGACAGCAGTCTGAGACCGAGACCAGGACAGCAGTCTGAGACCGAGACCAGGACAGCAGTCTGAGACCAAGACCAGGACAGCAGTCTGAGACCGAGACCAGGACAGCAGTCTGAGACCAAGACCAGGACAGCAGTCTGAGACCGAGACCAGGACAGCAGTCTGAGACCAAGACCAGGACAGCAGTCTGAGACCGAGACCAGGACAGCAGTCTGAGACCGAGACCAGGACAGCAGTCTGAGACCAAGACCAGGACAGCAGTCTGAGACCGAGACCAGGACAGCAGTCTGGACCAGGACACCAGGACAGCAGTCTGAGACCGAGACCAGGACAGCAGTCTGAGACCGAGACCAGGACAGCAGTCTGAGACCAAGACCAGGACAGCAGTCTGAGACCGAGACCAGGACAGCAGTCTGAGACCAAGACCAGGACAGCAGTCTGAGACCGAGACCAGGACAGCAGTCTGAGACCGAGACCAGGACAGCAGTCTGAGACCGAGACCAGGACAGCAGTCTGGACCAGGACACCAGGACAGCAGTCTGAGACCGAGACCAGGACAGCAGTCTGAGACCGAGACCAGGACAGCAGTCTGAGACCGAGACCAGGACAGCAGTCTGAGACCGAGACCAGGACAGCATCTGAGACCGAGACCAGGACAGCAGTCTGAGACCAAGACCAGGACAGCAGTCTGAGACCGAGACCAGGACAGCAGTCTGAGACCAAGACCAGGACAGCAGTCTGAGACCGAGACCAGGACAGCAGTCTGAGACCGAGACCAGGACAGCAGTCTGGACCAGGACACCAGGACAGCAGTCTGAGACCGAGACCAGGACAGCAGTCTGAGACCAAGACTAGGACAGCAGTCTGAGACCGAGACCAGGACAGCAGTCTGGACCAGGACACCAGGACAGCAGTCTGAGACCGAGACCAGGACAGCAGTCTGAGACCGAGACCGAGACCGAGACCGAGACCAGGACAGCAGTCTGAGACCGAGACCAGGACAGCAGTCTGAGACCGAGACCAAGACCAGGACTGCAGTCTTGAGACCGGTCTTGGATAGATTAGATATTTAGATCAGTGTTAAAGGCTGCATGAGACCAACAAGCGGCCTGACCCCGACGAATCATTCCGTGTGAAGGACCCACCGGACATGTTGGTGCAGGAGCAGGGGATCGAACCCCCGACCTTCTGATGGAGCGACGACCAGTTTTACCCTCTGAGCCACAGCCGCTCCACGATCAGGAGTCTGGATATCGTATGTGTTCTGCTGCTGGGCCGCTCCGCAGGTGCACCACGCCGTATGATGAGACGGGGTCGTGAACAGAGCTGGACGGCGTGCAGCTGACGCACCGTGTGGATTGTGGCAGTAAAACAAACACAAATCACTGCAGCGTCACAAGGTTATCACAACATTACCTGTTAGCGATCTAACGAGCTAGCCTGCTAGCAACAGTATCCGTTTTCACTGGCCCAAGGGATGAGAAACATTGCCATGGTAACAGCGAAGTTAACCAATCAGAGACACTCTATGTCAGTCTGCCTGTGATGGACATGAACAGGATGTTTGTTATCATTCAGTTTATTTACCTGTTAATGTGTAAATCAAACTTTTAAAGATGAAATGAAGATTAGAGGTAAATAAAACAAACAGCAGGAGGAAACGGGAGGAAGTGTGATGAGGGTGTTAATTACTGCAGATTTATATCTGGGAGCGCATCCTCAGGGGGGGCGGAGTCAAGGTCACACACGCACGCACACACACACACACACGCACACACACACACACACACGCACACACACACACACACACACACACACACACACACACATCTTCATAACATAGAGAATACTAAATGAGGATGAAGGTTTGATCCCAGAATCTAATTAACAGAGTGTTACTGTCTTATTGTGTGTGTGTGTGTGTGTGTGTGCGTGTGTGTGTGTGTGTGTGTGTGTGTGCGTGCGTGTGTGTCCTCACACTGTATCGTCACCCATAAGGATCTTTAATTGGACCCCGTTCCCTCCCTGTTTGCATAGAAATGAAGTGAAGGATGCAGCAGCTGCCTGTTCGTTAAGAACACGTGAAGAAGAAACTCACAGTGTTACAGTGTTTTTAAATTTGGACTTTATAGGGTTAATCTGTCGCAGCGTGTTGAAAGACGTGATGACGGCTGACTTAGTGATAAAGTCCTGAGTCCTGGTCGTGTGTGCTGCCGTGTGAGGCGGAGAGACGAGGGGATGAAAACATTCGTACCTTCCAGAGCGCGGTCCTGCAGGAAGACGATTGTTTCCACTCATAACGACTCGCTGAGAGAAAAGCTCGATGTTTTGTGGTTTGTGCTCCAAACTGCAGACAGACGTGAACATTTATTCGATATTTGTCTTTATTCCTGTTTATCCCTCCCGCCTCCCTTCTCCTGCTTTCTTCTCTCGCTCACTAAGACCTTCATGACGGCTGACAAATTGCTCACTGTCATCCAATCCCCATCAGAGGCCTCATAACTTAAAGCCCACACACACTCCTGAGTGATCTATTGTTCCACACACACACACACACACACACACACACACACGTCTGCCTCTATCAATGCTCCGTTAACATGCACACACAGCACTAAGTGCATACTCCATCACACGGAGGGTCGCACCAGACTAGGAATATTTTTCTATTATAACCGAGCTGTCTGTCACTCCTGAGACTGAAGGTAGGAATCACCTGCAGAGCCGTCGTCATGGAGACGCCTCAAACAGCAGCAGCTCAACAAGCGATCTTCAGTTCAGAAAAATAAGAGTCGTGCAAAGGTTTGAAGCTTCAGAGACGGTTCACACACATCCAAAGGAATCCTCTCTCATTCGTAGCCTGATGAGCAACAATGATGTCATGCAGCCTGTATCACTACCCAGGTGAGTGCCCACTTCAAGGGTCTCCAGACGTCCCCCTCCTCAGATACAATCACTCTTATATCACCCTGATGTTTAGCACTATATTCTATGAAGGTTGACTGATCTGTCGATTAGAGCTCCTGCTTAAAGGAAGAATAAGCAACTTTTTCATCCAGTAGGTGTCGCCCTTGAGCTCCGTCATTAAACCAAAACAAACTGCTGTTAGGCCACGCCTCCTCCAGAGACACACCTCCAACACCTCTCCCATCCCGTTCACAGGAAGCAGTCAGGCACAAGCGGCAGTCGCCCTTTGTTCGACCGTGGCCTGCGTTGTTGCGTTAGCGCTCTTTAGCTAGCTCGTAGCTCGTGTGCGTCGGCACAGAACATTTAATGCACAAACACACAACATGGACGACCTTCATTATGAAGAAATGCAGAGTGATCCGTCTGTATCTGACTGACTCAAAGTAAGTCTGAGCATGCTTCATATCAGCATGAAGCATGCATGTGCTGCGACGACCTGACAGGAGGTAACGGTGCTTAGGCCCAGTTCCTCCCGGAGCAGTGCGAGCGCGGGACGCGGCGTCAGGCGAGGGAATGCAGAGTCGGGGGCCAATCGTGTTTGAGCACTGCATGCTCTGATCCTCTCACCTCCGTCTCCGTCCCGCTCGCTCTGGATGCTCCTGTGAGACGGACTGAGGAGTGTTTGTAGTCCTCAGGTCAGCTGTGATGATTCCCTGCTGACTCTCGTCCTCACATCACGCTCACTGAACACCTTCATCAAACACCCGCGGGGACACCAAGGGTTAAATCTCAGCACCTGTCCTCTGAAGTGGCCCCCAGGTACCCCAGACTGTCATTACACCCCGACCAAGACACGGCCTCTCATCAACATGCTGGAGGAGGAGGAGCAGGGGAAGAGGAAAAAGAGGAGAGAGGAAGGAAGGAAGGAAGGAAGGAAGGAAGGAAGGAAGGAGAGGATAACAAAGAGAAGCAGAGGGAGAGAAGGAGGATGCAGAGGGGGAAGAAGAGAAGGAAAAAGAGTGGAAGAGGGAGGAGAGTAGGGAGGGCAGGGGGGAGGAGGGTGAGAGGGACGAGGAGGTCGTATCTGCTGTAGGAGGAGAGGAGGTCAACTTGGGAGGAGTGTGAACAGAATGAGACAGGGGGAGGGGAGGAAGAAGGAGGCGCATGAGGGGGGAGAAGGAGAGGGTATGGACAGGAGGAGGAGGAATCTGATGGAAGGAGGAAGAGTAGGGAGGAGGAGAAGAGAGGGATGAAGAGGGTGAGAAGAAAAAGGAGGAGGTGGACAAAAAGGACTGAAACAACATGAGTTCAGATTGAAGCAGCGTGAAGCCTTCCATCCTTTGTTAAAGTCCCACAGGTGGAGGCGTTCATCGGGACGCTCCTCAGGTGTGCAGCTGTTCTTAAGGAGGAGATCAACAACTGTTAATAAACACACAGAGCCAATAAAGCCCGTTCTGTTTGCAGGAGAGTTGCATCATGCTAGTGGCTCCGAAGTTTTGCAACAATAACAAACTTTTAACTTGATTCTATTTGTTTATACATGCCAAAGATTGGATCATGTAAATCTTCCTCAGGCCTGCAGATCAAATCAGAATGGAGCTGATTGGTTATTGGGAGCTCCAGACTGTGTGCAGATTTATTGCAGAGTGTTGCACTAATAAAAAAGATTGTGTTCTTCTTGCAGCGGCTCTCTCACCGCCCGTTAGAGACGAGCGATCAAAGAGGAGAGGGCTCACCTAGTGCAGCTAGGTCATCCTTCCTCTACCGTCTCTACAGACTGTCTGCACGCCACCTCTAGCGTCTACAGACTGTCTGCACGCCACCTCTACCGTCTCTACAGACTGTCTGCACGCCACCTCTACAGACTGTCTGCACGCCACCTCTACAGACTGTCTGCACGCCACCTCTACAGACTGTCTGCACGCCACCTCTACCGTCTCTACAGACTGTCTGCACGCCACCTCTACAGACTGTCTGCACGCCACCTCTACCGTCTCTACAGACCGTCTGCACGCCACCTCTACCGTCTCTACAGACCGTCTGCACGCCACCTCTACCGTCTCTACAGACTGTCTGCACGCCACCTCTACCGTCTCTACAGACTGTCTGCACGCCACCTCTACCGTCTCTACAGACTGTCTGCACGCCACCTCTACGTCTCCACAGACTGTCTGCACGCCACCTCTACAGACTGTCTGCACGCCACCTCTACAGACTGTCTGCACGCCACCTCTACAGACTGTCTGCACGCCACCTCTACAGACTGTCTGCACGCCACCTCTACAGACTGTCTGCACGCCACCTCTACAGACTGTCTGCACGCCACCTCTACAGACTGTCTGCACGCCACCTCTACAGACTGTCTGCACGCCACCTCTACAGACTGTCTGCACGCCACCTCTACAGACTGACTGGATGCACGTGAGTGATGGTTTGATGTGTTTGTGCACCTAAAACAGGAAACACCAGGAAACAGTCGTTTACCTTTAATGAGAAAATCTGAGAAAATCTCCTGATTCTCAGAATTTCTTTCTTCGAGTTGAGTCAGAATGAGCGACTCTTGGACTTCTTGGCTTCTTGACTGAAGTGTTTATTAAGGAAGTGGTAACTTTACACCAGTCTGACCCTGCTGTGAGAATCAGCTAATAACCAAACGTTGCACAGAGGCAGGATCAGTTAAGACGACTTCTATCAGAGACTGTGTGTCATCCTGGAGTATCCCTGGAGTGTCCTCTGCTCCTGTCAGATAATAGAGACTATAAGCACTTAAGATCGCTCTGACAGGCACAAACGGCTCTTCTGTCATCCGCTGCTCTCCCTCCGCTCCAAATGTCGTTTAGAAAAGGAGCTCGGAGGTCATCGGGCTGTTTCTAGTTTAACTCGTCGATTACCTGAAATCTTCGGGTCTCTGATTCAGATGGGCCCTCCTCCTTCCACAGGTCACACACACTCACACACTGATGGTGGCAGAGCCTGCTGAGGAACTTGGGGTCTAGTGCCTTGCTTAAGGACATGTTGGACATGTGACGCCCGACCTCCGGTTGAAAAGCCACTGACTCTGCCCCTGAGCCACACAGGGATTTATGGTGTGGGACGTCTCTGTAGCTCTGGACATGACACATACAGCACTGTGTACTTGATCACAAAACTTGGAGCGGGCGCTAAAGGGGCGTGTTTAGCATGTTTCAGCCCTTTAAATGCATCTCACAGCTGTAGATCGTTTGCTTTGGTCTGAATCATGGATTTGTTCCATGTTGCATAATTCCCTAAAGTCATCTGTGTTCAGACGGCGACATTTACAAGAGGATGAAGACGCTGATGCAGTCTTTCTGATTGGTTAGAATTTATTGTGGTTAAACTCCCCTGACGTAAACAAAGCCGAGTCGCCTCCTGATTGGCTGTGGTGCAAACAGACTTATGTATCAAACATGTTAGGTGTGAAAACACTTTAAATTCCATTTTCAACACGCCATGCACAACATGCTGAGACCTTCAGCTTGTGTTGATGATGTTGTTGTTGTTGTTGTTGTTGAACTTTAACTCTTGCAAGTTTTTTATCCGTCAAACTGTGAAGATCAACGAGACAGAAACAAGTTTACCCCGAAGCAACGAGGATGGAATCAGGGCATGAATCTGTTTCTCAACATATCCCAGTCTATAACATTATTATAGTGTGTGTGTGTGTGTGTGTGTGTGTGTGTGTGTGTGTGTGTGTGTGTGTGTGTGCAGACGCTCCGCTGGCTTCATCAGGATTCAGGGAAGGCTTCAAGGAGGAATACATTATCAAACTGTGATAGACTCTAAAGCCCTCTTCATACATAATAAATTATTCAGAGCTCTGTAAACTAAACTCAAAGTCAATGATAAACGCGATCCAGTGGCCACGGCGCTCCTCCACACTTCATTAGGCCGGCAGGAGAGAGCACCGAAATAACAACACGGGGAGGGAGGAAGGGTTTAACTGGGAGCCAGAGAGAGGAGGAGGGGGGGGGGGGTGGTGGAGAGGAGGGGGGGAGGAGGAAGAATAATGTTATAGACTGAGATATGTTGAGAAACAGATTCATGCCCTGATTCCTTCCTCGTTGCTTCGGGGTAAACTTGTTTCATTGTTGCTAGGTTACCAAAGTTAACTTCTGCTTCCCTCCGTATCCTTGGTTAGGTGTGTTTCAGCTCTGTGTGTGTTTACTATTTGCTTTAATTCAAAGAACTGTCAGTCAACATGAAGAGCCGTGTGGTGACATCAGCAGGTGAGGCAGACTACCGCCCAACAAAGCTGACATGAAGTCCCGCCCCTTCTTGATTGTTCAATGAGGGAGGAGTAACGTAGACGAGCGTGGCGTTTATCGAAGGTTGAGCTGTTTTCAGTTGAGCGTGCTGTGGCGTGTCAGCACTCAAAGAGCAAACAAATCTCACTAAAGACTCGTTTCTGTTAACTCGGTTCTTTTTGGACCGTTGGTGAAAGTTTGATGAGATTTATTTTGGTAAATGATAAAGTGTGTCTGTTGATGTCACGGTGTGTAAATAATCTCTCTCTGTCTGAATCTGCATCACACACTCTGACCTTTGATTCAAGCTCACACACGCTGAAGGTTGAGTAAAATGGCCGCCAACATTTCCTCTTTCCTTTCTGATCTTTGTCCACCAAGCAGAAGCAGCGTCCAACATTCATGAAGAGCACCGAGCGGATGCAGGGACAGAATCCTCCACATGAAGGAGGCGTTTGAGGCTGCCACGTCTCTGCAGAGGGATCCTGGACGCGTCCCTGCTGCAGAGAGACCATGGACGAGCGGATCAATCGGCGATGGACTGAAGCCAGCGTCTGGTCTGAATGATGACAGCGCTCCACTCAAAGTGTTGCTGCACCAATCAGGGACAGGCGCCAACACACACAGGCTGCACAGAGACAGTTCTGGAAGGTTTGTTGGCTTACTGTCAGACTCCCCGTGTGTGTAGAAAACACATCCTGACAATGAGCCCGCTGCTGGGAGACGTCCTCATTTATAATAATGCTCCTGTAAGTGGGCTGTAAATACGATCAGACCTGTTGACTGATGTCTGCAGAAGACGCTTCATCAGCTGGAGGGTTTGTATAATTCAAAGATAATCACACATCATCAAACCGTCACAGCTTCGAGCAGGCCGACATGCTTATGTCTGATGTATGACCCTCCGTTAATGACCTCATTTAACCTCCACGCAGGAATCAACAGCAGACACAACACAGCCCACTGACGGATCCTTTATGAGAAGTCCTTCTGCTCTCATGCCGTCTGGATTTCTCTAACTTTTCTGGAAGCTGCAACACCACCGGAGATGATGGGGGCGCTGTTGAGCCGTTGAACTATTCTGCTGATCAACATTTTAAAACTCACATGTAGCGTTACAGTTCTGGACGTTTAAAGGAAAAGTGAGTTTCAGATCATGAGGTAAACGTATGTTGGAGTAATCCCAGGGTGAGTCTGCAGGGGGCGCTAAAGGGCCCCCATGAGCACGCCGTTCCCTCGGCGCAGTTTGGCTTCATCATGCGGTGCACGCCCCGTTTCTGATCCCGCATTCTGAGCGCAGAAAAAACACGGGTGAGCTGCACTCACAGGTTCACAAGGTTCACTACAAGATCACCAGGAATAAAGTAAAGCAAACAGCATGTTCCTGAGGATGATTCGTTCTTCCTCGGTTGACTGTTTTGACGTCATGTTGATGAAGTGATGGGACCTGAGATCGGCAGTCCGTATGTTATGTTTTAATTAGAAATTCACCAGATGCTCTGCTACTTCCTGCGTCTGTCTTTGTGTCTGGGTCGATCTCGTCGTTCAGCTTGACGCGAGCTCCTTTAAAAGTACACTCGACATGCTCCGGAGAAGGACCGCGGCGCGTGCTGTGGAAAGCTAAGCTTTGAATAGACGTGGCGCTGATTGAACGCGGCGGTCCTGCAGCCTCATGTCGTCTCATGGAAGACTTCCACAGAGCTGGCCAATCAGAAGTGTGCATTTAGGGGGAGAAGTTGTTGAACTGTCCACAGATCTGGACGGAGACCCTGACACTTTTTCTTTTTTTTTTTTAAAGGTTAATTTTTGGCCTTTTATCCTTTATTGTATAAGACCGGAAGGACTGTAGCCTCGATACATGAGGACGCGCCCCCCCGACCCCCCGACCCTGACACTTTTTTAAACCTCATGTGAGATCTGTGTTGATGGTTTTACAGTTCCTGTTAACGTGATGTGTTGATCGCTGTCACACCTGTACAGCGATGTAAAGAAGAACTCAAGGTGTTGGTTTGTTTATGAGATGTCGTGTTGATCTCCAGGTGTTAAAAATAAAAAAACGCAGCTGCAGTAATGATGCAGTAAAATAATATTTGTTTTAAACTTGGTGGATGTCAGATGAGTTTTGCGTGCTGACGTTCCACACATTGAAATAGTTTGGACTCTTTTGAAACCCTGAACAGAGTGAATCAAACAACTACAGTAGCCTGGAGGGGACACATGTCAGGTGAATGTGTGAAAACCTATCGAAGGAAGTG
>NC_136699.1:26455507-26460507 GCF_947650265.1 Symphodus melops
AGGATTGAACGTAATGAATTCCATTTCCTGGTGGTGTGTGGCTCCAGTTAGAACTGTCCATGTCCTGCCGGAGCCGGAGCCACACGGGGACCTGAAGGTTTCTGATGGAGAGGAGGAGACTACTGAACTCGCTGATGAAGGCCAGGCTCCTTCTATTCCACACAAGGAGGAGCAGGCCGAGAATCATCTAATCCATCTCAGAGCCGAACCGTTACTGCCAAACCATGAAGAAGTCCCCTCGCCATCAGAAACGTGTCAGTGATAGAAGTGGAGAACACGTGACCCTGGGGCTCGAGCTGAAAGAATTAGACGACTCAGTGATTATTATGGAGTTGAGTCCCATGGCTCAGCTACTTACTGTGACATCTCACTGACTGGACCTTCCAGAACAATGTTGTGACAGGGTTGATGTGGTGACCTTCCAGGACTGTCAGTGCACAGGGTTAGACATGATGCAGTCAGCTGTGCCATGAATAAAACTGCTTCCTGTTTCAAGAGGAACCTGTCACCAGCTGTGACATCACTCTCTGTCATCAGTTCCAGCTCCCTGCTGCTGGATGAAGACACAGCTATTACAGACGTTTGTACCTGAAGCTCATTCAGGTGTGTTGCTCTTCCACAGCTGGAGATGGAAAGGACATGCTCTAAGCAGGACAGATGTGATTGGGTGTAGATATGTTGTTCTGAGTACGACAGAGTGAGCGGATCAGCAGATAAAGGACGGGGCTGCAGCAGGACAGAGAGGGTGTGTGAGTGACTGCTTCACACGTCCTGTCCATCCATCCATCACTCCCTCGCTCGCTCTCTCTCTCTCTCTCTCTCGCTCTCCCGGGGGAAGCCACACTCCATTGGCCTTAAATATTCCACTTTCTCTCTCATTCCTATTCCCCCTCTCTCTGACCTTTCCCAGAATGCTCTGCCTCATTTTCATTCCCCATCTCGCTGACCTCTTCCCGACGAGCCAGCCAATTATTTCCACTTTACACCCATAAAGAGCAGCGGGGTGCAGCCGCGGTCACACAAGGGCGCAGAGGACATATGGAGCAGAGCCTCCAGCCTGTGTGTGCGTGTGTGTGTGTGTGTGTGTGTGTGTGTGTGTGTGTGTGTGTGTGGGCTGCTCACACTGAATACAAGAATTCTGTCCCATCATCTGCCCTCAGGACTGCATCTGCTTCAAGGTAAAACGGGACAGAAGCATTTTCCTCTCTGCAAACTGTCACCACGTTGTTACTGTTGAAGTTAATTACAGGTCAGTTCAAATAAAACTCAGAGTAAATCCATCACACACGGTGGACAGGCTGTAATTAGACTGAGTGTCAGAGGGAGATCACATCGTTGAATGAAAACATGGTTTGAATACGTTTTAAACCCCTGACGGACACGTTGTGCTCAGCTCAGTCACAAACGTCCTGTTTGTATCTGTTTCTTATGTTTGCTGCAGCAGAACACAGATCGAGTTCGACCTCATCATTCCTTAAGTTTGAATTTAAATTCAGAAATGTTAACAAGATGATATCTTAACCCCCCCCCCCCGTCAGTGGTCAGAGACCAGGATAGAAATCTGCAGCTCAAACAGACCTCTGACTTGAAGGAGGTGTTGTCGGCTGATTGTTGAGAATGAGCCACGTCGAGTGTTAAATCAGTGCAGCTCGAGTTGACCGTGTGAACCAAGACGAGCGACCTCTGGTGTTAAAAACTGAAGCTGAACTTAGACTTTCTTTATCGTCATTCAAACTTGAACAGAGGGTCCCAAGAAGTTTGAAAACACAAAGGCATAGTCGCAGGCTGTGATTGGTGGACTTATCTTTCACCAGCCTCCACAAGTGCACATATGAGAAAAACAAAAATAGAAAAAATATATTATTTACATATATACAAGAATGTGCAATAAATATTCACAAAAAACCCAAATCTGCTACATGAGCAGTGAGCAAACAAAGAACTGTCTCCAGTAGCTGTTACCTTCTCTGTAACCAGACTGACCTGAAGGTCTCAGCAGCCTTCTTTTTAAACTTAAGCCCCGCCCACCGGGCCTTATGATTTACATAACATTTTAAACAACAGACATTTTCTCATAAACAGGTTTTAGCCCTTTACATTCCTCAGCACTAACTTTCCCTTTTAAATTCATCTTTTATTTATCACACAGCAGCTGATCTGTGGAGATCATTTAAAAACAAACTTTTCAACAATCAATGACGTCATGTGATCAGACTGGCGCGCCACGTCCGCCTATTTACCTGGCGGAAATGGGCCGCCTCTGTTTGGCACAGAAACGGGACACAGCGGAGGGTAAACCGAACACCCTCAACGGTAAGAGCGCTGACTTTATATCAATGTATGAAAACCAGAATAAGTGTGCAGCCTGGTCGCGCTATGCAAGGGGAAGGAGGAGGATGATGATGATGATGGTTTATTGCGTGATTAGGAGCATTGGCAGAGGGAAAAGTGTGTGTGTGTGTGTGTGTGTGTGTGTGTGTGTGTGTGTGCACTCGCTTTTTATTTGTTAGTTTCTGTTTCTCATTTTAACGTTAGTCTTAGTACTTATTGTTTTTAGTTGCTTGTCTTCACATTGTGCTGTACCTGTTTTTCTATTTTTCTTTTTTTGTCCTTTGCAAAAATGATTCAATAAAATATATGTTGAAAAACATAAGAAGCCGATGTGTCTCCCAGCTGTCAGAGTCTGAAAGAGCCGGGCTGTGAATAATAACTGTAAACGGAGGTGTTGCACTGCAGGAATGTAGAGCTGCACAGGGGAAAAAAAGAACTGCAAAAAGAGAAATATTTGTTGCTCAGGTAGAAAAATAAGTTTTGGACTATTGAAATGTGATTATTGCAGAAGAGAAATCAACCTGCAGTCTTTTTAAATCGAGCTGTTTCAGGCTCTGAAATGTAAAACATATTTTCTGCCTCATAATTCAAACCCTGTTTCTCTCTCTCGCTCTCTGTTCTGTGTGGATTTTGTTTTGAGTCTTTGGTGAGTCGTCTTCGGTCTCTCACATCCAAATTGCTGCAGTGCGAAGCGTTTTGGGGGTCTTTATGTCCTGGTGGGATGATTCTCTCTTTTCTCTAACAGCTCAAAGATGAACACACAGCGCGCACAAACTCCCACAGAGTCACAAACAGCAGTTATTTATCTGAGCGCTCACATCTCTGCCTGTCTCCGTTTGTGTTTTCTCTGTGTGTTTTACTGCCGGAGACATGAAGGAAGACGAGTCCGAGATGTGAGGAGACGAGGAGAGATGAAGGAAATGAAAAGGGGGGAGAGAGGGAGTGGGGGGTTGTTCGTGTCCAGATGGCCTCAGAGACAAGCAGCATATGTCCCACGCCACCCAGCCCTCGCCTGCAGCTGCGGCCCGGCAGAGGCTGACACGACGCCGGCAGGGTCAGTGGTGGCACACGGCCCTGGACACGGACGATCATGTCGATGATGATCAGAGGGGGAGGAGGAGAACGAGTGGAGGAAGAGGAGGGGGGGCCGCGTTGCTCCGCTGGATGAAGAATAGAAGCGACATGTGGATGCACCTGATCGCATCTGCTAGATATCAGAAGGTAAAAAAAACCTGCAGGGCCTTTATAGAAAAGTTAGTAAAGATAACACACACACACACACACACTGTTAGAATGTCCAACTTTAGGGGGCGTGGCCTCTTTATGTGACAGGTGGCAGCTGCTAGCCGACAACTAATAAATGAGAAAAAAACATAGACAGTTCCGCCCCGCTCGCTCACACTTTATTTCCCCTGAATATTTCCTCCTGTGTTCAGCTCGTCCCGACTTCAGCCGGAGTTTCTCCTCCTCCAGCCTCCTGATGTTTCTCCTGCAGAGAGTCGGAGTGAGCTGACTGAGAGAAGGCAGCAGGATATAATCAGGAGAATTCACCTGGAGCCAGTGGGAGGGGCTTAGCCTACCATCTCCGTGCTCTAATCAACCTGCTGCATCCTGTTTCCTGTTCTCCACTCTGCAGCTCACATTCTGTTCATCGACACACAGCTCTGATACAAACACACTGATTCTCTTTATGGAGTTGTATAGAGGAGTCTGCTGCTGCGTGCCACACTACTGCATCGTTCTTTTTGCGTCATACCATGCCTCAGAAGCTCCGCCCCCTTCCTGTCTGACAGGGATAGTGTATGTGTAGTGTGTGTGAACACCCAGAGCAGAAGGATTTCAGTCCTCCTAAAATATTCAACATACTTTGTTGACTGCACAGATGGTTTGTAAATGACTGAAGAGGATAAAAGGTTTAAAAGGTCTTCTTCTTCTGGCTGTATTTGATGTGAATATTGTCAGTGTTTAAAGTGCAGCAGATGTGTGTGTGTGCACCTCCAACACTGAGTGTGAAATCATTTGTTCACACATGATGCTATCTTTGCCAATAATCCATTCCCCCCTGTAAAGTGTATTAAATGTTTTCACCCTGTTAAAGAGAGAGAGAAAGAAAAGTGTCAGCGTGAAACTTTTCCGCTCCTCGTTGTGAATCTGTGTCAGTAAAGTGGAGCAGTGTGACCGTGTGACCTTCAGGGGGGGAAATGAGCTGATTCTCAGGCGGAGCGGAAACTTCTTTTTTCAGCACTTATTAATAAAGTGTTTGAAGAAATGAACCAGGACTGCTCCGTGTGTGTGTGTGTGTGTGTGTGTGTGTGTGTGTGTGTGTGTGTGTGTGTGTGTGTGTGTGTGTGTGTGTGTGTGTGTGTGTGTGTGTGTGTGTGTGTGTGTGTGTGTGTGTGTGTGTGTGTGTGTGTGTGTGTGTGTGTGTGTGTGTGTGTGTGTGTACACACACCTGCACACAGTCCTGGACGTGTTTGTTGTCGTTGCTGCTTGAAGTGATCTCAGTCAGCAGCCGTCCCTCCCTCTCTCTCGTAGGCAGGTACTGGTTACCATGGTTACACTCTTTATCTGACATCCTGACCCGTCTAGATTACAGTAAAACTTCAGACTGATTCTTTACTGCATCACCGCGTGTCACTAAGTCTGTTTGTAGACCAACAGGTTGTTGG
>NC_136699.1:26465507-26498007 GCF_947650265.1 Symphodus melops
ACAAGCTCTAAGTAAGTCTCAAGTCCTTGGTCAAGTCCCAAGTAAAGACAGACAAGTCCAGAGTCGAGTTTTGAAGTCCTAAACTTAAAGTTTGTACTCTGTTTAATTTTTATTTAAAAGTTTATTTAATGTGGACATAACATTGACTCGAGTGTTTCAGCTCGTGTGCTTTAACAAGTCACAGGTCCCTTCACCATGTTAAACCAGATTTAAACACAGTAATAGTTTCTGTTGTTCCAGTTGAACTTGTGTAGGGTTTAAGTCAGGAAACAGATCCCTGATGTGAAACCGTCTAAACTGCACAGAGACGTCAGAGACATTTTATTTTATTTTATTTGTCAAACATTTGTAATCAATACAAGCAATCAGGCCTCATTTTCTGCTGTTATTGTCTTGAAATAAGATGTTTATCCGGACTTGTCTGCTGTTTATTGTTTATATGAAGTAAAATTTGATATTATTGATTTGAAATGACACAAACACATTTTAGTTTATCTAGTTCAACGATCTGCAGCAGCTTTATTTCTCCACCTGAAGCTGCTGATAGAGACCAGAATACTTGAGAGAGGAGAGCCCACTCCAGCACCCGCACAGAGAATTAACCTTTAGATCAGACACACACACACACACACACACACACGTTTGGATTCATTTGGAGGTGGTGTGTGTGCCGTTTTTTATTCGGCCTCTGCTTCACGCAGAGCTGGAATATGTTTGATTAGATTTGTTAAAGCATGGAGATACAGCGGGCATGGAAATGAGTTTATGATTACATTTCTTCCGCGTGACTGGCAGTGAAAGAACATGGACTTCACGTTGACTCTCATTTACTCCACATAATGTGACTTTTAACAGTCAATTTGCAGTTTGAACCCTCACAGGAGGAACAGACCGAGGCTGGTGTCAGGCCTCGGCTGTGAACACGCTGCTCCGTGCTCCCATGTGCTGGACTGTGTCGCTCTCTTATATGGATTTTGTATCTTTTTCTCTTTACAGATTTCGGCCTCGCAGACATGACAACCAACAAGTCCTCCAACCTGTACGACCGTCGAGGTCGTCTGTCACGTAATACGATCCATAGGAGCGTTTCCTAAATTAGCGCCCCCCTCCGGCGGGCGGAGAAATGCCAGTAACTCATCACCCTGCACCGTCACACTGCGTGATGCGCTGACCAAGCTAAGTGCTAATTACCTATTAAGTAAGCTAGCTTGGACTTAAGTTAGGGGTCAAACGTCATTCGATGACGAACACTCATTCACCGGATCGAGGTTATTGATACGTCCGATAGAGGTCGCTTGACTCTAAAGCATAAATATGGGTCGTAATTTCACGCCTGCACAAACGACCAGTGGAGTCGTTTTGGACCGGCTCCAACAACAGCTGTTTTCAGACCACAGGAACTTTTTATAGTTCCAGGAACCTTTTTTATTGAATGTAGGAACTATGAGTTATTGTAGTTTGTAAAGAAGAAACGTTGTTAGATCCTGCTTCAGTAGAGTTTCTCTCCAGGCAACATGGCACACAGAACAAAGTCCACATGATGTGTTGTTCTCAGGTGTCATGCCTGGCTCAAAGGCCATGGGGAAAAAGGGAGCCAACATAGTGATGGGTGTGTAAAGAGTGTGTGGTGTGTTGGATGGAGAAAGAGGACAAAGTCACCAATGAAGGCTAAAGCAGGAAGTCTCTCTGATCATAGCCACGCCTACCACAAAGCTGCAACACAGGAAGAGAGAGGACAACAGGCCGTCACATCAGGAAACCCCCCGTGGACAGTCCCCAGAACACCTGTCAACCAAAAAACAGATCTGAGCCATGTAGACGCTGTTAGCTCGATGAACATGTTAGCCTTGTGTTTTGTCCGTTTGTTTACAGCCAGCTTTGAAAACAGCACAAAGGCTTCAGAGAGACAGAATGGTGGATTTCATGTAAACATTGTCTAATGTCCTTCATCAGACAAACACAACGCTGGACCTGCCTGGCTGCTACTTTCTAATTCTGTCTAAAACTGTCCTTCTGTCCAGCTGACTGAGACACTCTGTGCTTCACTTCTCATTCACAGCGTGCTCTCTGTGTCTGCAGCACCTACACACACACACACACACACACACACACACACACACACACACACACACACACACACACACACACACACACACACACACACACACCCACCACACACACACCTACACACACACACACACACACACACACACACCTACACACACACACCTACACATACACACACACACACACACCTACACACACACACCTCCACTTACACACACACACACACACACACACACACACACGCACACGCACACACAGCGGAGTGGATGTCAGTATAAAGCTCCTCTGACAGTGACGGGTGTGATCTGACAGCTGCCAGCAGGTGGCAGTGCAGTTCACAGCTTCACTGGAATCTGTTTCTCCAAATAAATAAAACAAGAAGAAGCAGGAGTACGTCTGACCGCCGCCACCAGAAAACACAGAAGAAGAAGATCTATCTGTGGAGCTGTGGCTGCAGCAGCGAGAATAGTATATATTTTCTGAAGATGACCTCTTATTTTAGAGAGAGAGAGAGAGAGAGAGAGGAGAGAGAGAGAGAGAGAGAGAGAGAGAGAGAGAGATGAGAGAGAGAGAGAGAGAGAGAGAGAGAGAGAGAAGAGAGAGAGAGAGAGAGAGAGAGAGAGAGAGAGAGAGAGGAGGAAGACGAGGAAAGGAGGAGAGAGAGGAGCCTTCAGGAGGACTGAAACAGGTCAGAAGGAGAGAGACATCTAGAGATGTGTAAAAGGTGTAAAATGTCAGAAAATCAGAAACTCAAGTGAAAGAAAGAAGCAACATGTTAAATCACAGACTCCAGCTGTTCCAGCTGTGCACACTCATCACTGTTCACACTCATCACTGTGCACACTCATCACTGTTCACACTCATCACTGTGCACACTCATCACTGTTCACACTCATCACTGTGCACACTCATCACTGTGCACACTCATCACTGTTCACACTCATCACTGTGCACACTCATCACTGTGCACACTCATCACTGTTCACACTCATCACTGTGCACACTCATCACTGTTCACACTCATCACTGTTCACACTCATCACTGTTCACACTCATCACTGTTCACACTCATCACTGTTCACACTCATCACTGTGCACACTCATCACTGTTCACACACTCATCACTGTTCACACACCTCATCACTGTTCACACTCATCACTGTTCACACTCATCACTGTGCACACTCATCACTGTGCACACTCATCACTGTTCACACACTCATCACTGTTCACACTCATCACTGTTCACACTCATCACTGTGCACACTCATCACTGTGCACACTCATCACTGTTCACACACTCATCACTGTTCACACTCATCACTGTTCACACTCATCACTGTTCACACTCATCACTGTTCACACTCATCACTGTTCACACACTCATCACTGTTCACACTCATCACTGTTCACACTCATCACTGTGCACACTCATCACTGTGCACACTCATCACTGTGCACACTCATCACTGTTCACACTCATCACTGTGCACACTCATCACTGTGCACACTCATCACTGTTCACACTCATCACTGTTCACACACTCATCACTGTTCACACTCTCATCACTGTTCACACACTCATCACTGTGCACACTCATCACTGTTCACACTCATCACTGTTCACACTCATCACATTGTGTCTCAGATCAGAATCAGCTGTGGTAGCCATGTTTGTGTGTGAGGGGATCTGTACCTGATGTTAAACACTCGGAGCTGAAAAACTCCTCACGGACACACAGAAGTTCACTTCCGTAACCTAGCAACGGTGAGTGTGTGTGCAGTTTTATATCGACTGTTAGACGTTCTCATGAAGTGAAAAGAAGAACACGTGAAGACGCTCGGTGAGCGACAGGACAAAAAGGTTTGCAAGCTTGTGACTGAAGTTTGAAATGTTTGCATTGTCTACATTAGACCTTCACAGCCGTGTGCTTTACAAAGAACATCCAGAAGCATATATAGAACCTTTGCATGTTTACTGAGCTGATGACAGTGAATAAGAAGGCAGCACTACAGAGCTGGACTCAGCTCTTCTTTGAACCAAGCGGAGAACTCTGAAGGCTGATGAAGATGACGTCAAACATTCATTTCAGAACTTAGCTGATAATACTTTGTAGTTTCACAGACAGAAATCCCACTTCCTTTGAGCTGGCCAACAACTGAAGACGTTCTGTTGGAGGGATTGTCCTATATTCCTGCACACACACAGCACATGAATGCATGAGAACACACAGACAGGCGGCTTGTTTAAAGCGCTGACAGGCACAGACAGAGCTGCAGGAAGGCTGACTGACAAACACTCCTGCAGGACACGCACGCTGCGTCGAGTGTTCGACTCCTTTAAGGACACCAAGGAGGGCTGCAGCTCACCCACGGGAAGTTGGATGGAGCTACGAAAAGGAAGCAAACACAGACGTAAGGGAGGAGCTGGAGGGGGTGAGGAGACAGACTGCAAAAAAAAATCACAAAACAAAGCTCGCTCCCAGAGTGAAGCCAGCAAGGACACTCAAAGAATAAGATCAACACTCTCGTCCTTTTCCTGTACGTAACGGCGTGTGGACTAATCTAAGCCCTGATCACATGTTAGCACTGTTTGCAGATAACTCCATAACAACGTGTCTCAGATACTTAAAGTTAGAGCATGTGACTATGACGCAGGGTGAATGGACGAGAGGAAGGAGTGCACATGGTGGAAGTTCTGGGTTTGACCGTTTTTGCACTGAGGCTGAAAATGACAGAGAGGCGTGTTTATTTTTAGAAGACGTGAAGAGAAAGCTCAGTAAGGCGATCATTTAACCCTTTGTGTTTATTCTGTGAATTAGATGGTTTTTTTCTTGTGCACAGGTTCAGCGGGTGTCGTGCACCTTTAGTTAAACCACCCTTCACAGTTTCACTCAGATTGAAACACAGCTGAATTACTTTGGATGAGAAAGAAAACACACTTCAGATTGATGATGGAGACACTACCGAATGAGATTGTTCATGTTGTGAATTTTACAAAACCTTAAAAACGGCGACCTCAGCTGATTTTTGACCACCGCCTGAAGAAAATGTCGTTTCTCACTGACAGGCAATCAGAGTTGTTGGTGCAATGACCTCGAGTGTGTCTCATATCTTTATACAATAAATAAAAGATGGACGTCTGCAGCCTTTGTAGCTTCAGTCCAACTCTGTCATCTTCTTTAATGAAAGATCCAGAGCTGCTCTCTCCCTTTAACCACCTGTCTCTGCTTTTCAAATTGTTTTTCCATTGTCTTTGTTCAGCCCCAGCAATCCCAGCATGCAGTGCAGCGAGACCTTTCTTGTCTGTGTTATTAGCAGCTGATGCACAGGTCTGAGTATCACCACAGAGAGAAGTGTTATCATCATTTAGCACTCCCTCTCTCTCCTGCAGCGACGGAGAGAGCTGAGCACTAGCTGCCTTTAAAAAGGAGCGAGTGCAGGTGAAAGACGTGACATGGTAATAAGACATTAGTATTCTCAGACACACATCCACCCTCCATCATTTCCAAACAGAGCAATTACCTCTAACAGGAGTTTGATGCTCGTTATGTAGATTCTTATTGTCTGCTGTTTGCAGAATAAAACACATAAATGTTCCCTCATAGAGACGCTGGCTGCAGTGATGCTTCTTTCAATAATGATAATAATAATCATTTTATGAAGCACTTTTAAGAGCAACTGTTTACAAAGTTCTTTTACAAACAAGCAAAGACAGAAAAATCAACAGAACAAAACCCCAAACATGCAGACACAAAAGCAATCAGACGATAACAAAGAGGACGAAACGCCATAAAAACAGTCGAAAGAGGGCAGAGGAAAGATAATTTATTATATGATAACTGTTTAAAATAATATAAAAGTCTGAAAGAAAAAGGCTGATCATGAAGAAAACATGCTGCAGGAAAAGCCTTCATTGTTTTTCTCTGTGATCTTGTAGTTCTTCCTGAGATCTTGTAGTTCTCTGTGATCTTGTAGTTCTCTGTGATCTTGTAGTTCTCCTGTGATTTTGTAGTTCTCTGGGATCTTGTAGTTCTTCCTGTGATCTTGTAGTTCTCTGTGATCTTGTAGTTCTTCCTGTGATCTTGTAGTTCTCTGTGATCTTGTAGTTCTCTGTGATCTTGTAGTTCTCCTGTGATCTTGTAGTTCTTCCTGTGATCTTGTAGTTCTCTGTGATCTTGTAGTTCTCCTGTGATCTTGTAGTTCTCTGTGATCTTGTAGTTCTTCCTGTGATCTTGTAGTTTTCCTGTGATCTTGTAGTTCTTCCTGTGATCTTGTAGTTCTCCTGTGATCTTGTAGTTCTCTGTGATGTTGTAGTTCTTCCTGTGATCTTGTAGTTCTCCTGTGATCTTGTAGTTCTCCTGTGATCTTGTAGTTCTCTGTGATCTTGTAGTTCTTCCTGTGATCTTGTAGTTCTTCCTGTGATCTTGTAGTTCTCTGTGATCTTGTAGTTCTTCCTGTGATCTTGTAGTTCTCTGTGATCTTGTAGTTCTTCCTGTGATCTTGTAGTTCTTCCTGTGATCTTGTAGTTCTTCCTGTGATCTTGTAGTTCTCTGTGATCTTGTAGTTCTTCCTGTGATCTTGTAGTTCTCTGTGATCTTGTAGTTCTTCCTGTGATCTTGTAGTTCTTCCTGTGATCTTGTAGTTCTTCCTGTGATCTTGTAGTTCTCTGTGATCTTGTAGTTCTTCCTGTGATCTTGTAGTTCTCTGTGATCTTGTAGTTCTTCCTGTGATCTTGTAGTTCTCTGTGATCTTGTAGTTCTTCCTGTGATCTTGTAGTTCTCTGTGATCTTGTAGTTCTTCCTGTGATCTTGTAGTTCTCTGTGATCTTGTAGTTCTTCCTGTGATCTTGTAGTTCTCTGTGATCTTGTAGTTCTTCCTGTGATCTTGTAGTTCTCTGTGATCTTGTAGTTCTCCTGTGATCTTGTAGTTCCAGCCAATGGGCTCATCTCTGCTGCACGGTGCATGAAGTGTCACTAATGCAATCTGCCTGTAATTAAACTGCTGCATTATTAAGTTTCCTGTTAGTCAGCATGTTGTTCTCTTCTCCTCTGTTCTCTGGACCAAAGATAACATTTAATTTCTGTTGTTTTTTTCAGCTTTTACCCCAGGAGACTCCCCCCCCTGTCGCTTGGCTTGGAGCAAGGTGCTCAGAAGTAATCTCTTCACACCAAAACTGATCACATTTTGAAATCTGATTACACAATTGGACAAGATGATCAGCCCACCGAATCATGGTTGTTGCTCATCACTTATCAGTGAGAGTGAGATAGCTTTGAATGCAAATCGCTGGGCGGCCTATAGTGGATAAAGTATCCCAAAGTGGTGATGTGAAACAAAATGGGGGTGAAAAAAACCCAGACATGTGGGACTGTTTCAAAAGTCTGTGGTTTCAGAGCTCTGCAGCTCACTGTTCCTACGTCTTTGGACTGTCCAGGGCTGTTTTTTATTAACACTTTCTTGAACGCGGAAGACACAACATTTTCCACCAGTAATTTTTGAGATATGTTTGTTTAGAGCATTTTAAATAGATGACTTTGTGCTGGTTGTTCCTTGTGTTTGGTTTTTCTATTTAAATAGAGCAACATTTGGCTCTGAAGAAAGAAGGTGTCTTTGTGGTGGGTTTAAAAAAACAAAAAACTTCAATTAAGTGGACAGTTGAAATACTGGCTATAGCACTCCAAAAACATTAAAACTGCCACACTACTTCAAACTGCTGCAGCTGAAATAAACCCCTCCAAACCCTGGAGGAGCTGGATTGGTCCACAGGCAGCCTCACTGATGAGAGTGTCTCAGTTAAGGTCAGTGTCCTCTCTGTGCTTTATACCTGAAATACCACAAATGTGTGCCGCTATTTTGTGTGGATGCCAGCTCCAGCTGCTAACAAGCACAATAAACTCCCACAAACAGGTGCATGACAACATGAAAACACGCGGCTTTGTGCATCATACTGGAGCTGTCTTTGTGTGAGAGAAGCTGAGGGAGCTGCAGACGTGCCTGTGTGTTTGAGAGGAGAGGAAATGTCAGCGCTGTGGCCTTTCTAACAGAACACACACACACACACAACACGAGTCTGTGTTCAAGCTCCCATCTATAGACAGCACACAGTTTGTGTGCATGTTAGTGTACTCTGTTGTACAGCTGTAGATTGTGTTTGTATTGATGAGACAGATTCCCAGCAGGGGAGGGAACTTCAGAGGTGGTTGTGTTTCTTAAATGACCTTTTATTATTAGGAACACACACACACACACACACACACACACACACACACACACACACACACACACACACACACACACACACACACACACACACACACACACACACACAGGAAAACACACATGGAGAGACACAGTGTAAGGATAAGAAGACAAAAGTATCAATAGTTATTGATTATTAGATTATTTTATTAATTTAGTTCCACACTAAATTAATGGATTCATTAGTGAAATGACTTTATTTGTGCAGTTATGAGGAAGGTGGGAGTGCTCTGCTCCTCAGGAAAATGAACTCAAATGTCAATGCTGACAAACTTTCAACCACAGCAGTCGCTGCAAATGTGCAAAGTTTGCCTTGACAATCGGAAACCTCCCTCAGGTGGCCCCATTCGTAGTTAATAAATGGAAGTCACAGTTTTTTGTGTGTGTGTGTGACATTTTTCTCCTGGCTGCAAGAAACTAAAATATGAAGTTGGAATAGAAAACTTAGTTTGGTCACCTCGACTCACTGAGACTGACTCTGAGGATCTGATTCATTAAAGCACTGTGCGGCTCTGTGGACACATTTAGCTCCATCCAATCAGCGGCGAAGCCAGATTATTTTAACTGGGAGGGCTTAATGTGGCAAATAGCATTTATTATTTATCCTTTCAATCTCCAACGATCATATTTACTTCAACTGCCCACAAAAGTGTTATCTGAAAGATGTTATATTCTCAACTAAATACCTTTTTTACATTAAAAAGTTTAGGGTTAGGTCGTAGTTGTTAAGGAATCATGTAAAAAAAAAGTTGGTCCAGAACCACAAGTTTTAAGTGCAAACTTTAAAAAATACATGCAACATTGTGATGTAAAGAAAGCTACTCAAACCCTCCAACTCAGCCCACACAAGTCCAACAAGGCAAATCATTGCAAAGGATTTTAGAGTGGCCACTCGGGTGACCAATCAGAGGCCATCCCTGGTTATACCCCTGGACTGGCTATTGGTCAGGATGCTGAAGACAATCTCCGCAATCACATTCAAAACCAGAGCAAACTGCACTGAGCTGCCAGACTTCATAGGTTGTCGGCTAGTTACCATTAGCATTATTATGGGTTGTAATGGTGACCTTCAGTAGAAGTCAATAAGTGGACCAAATGACACTCAAGTCCTGCTGCTACTAACTGCCATCATCTGTTCTGTCATAATCTGTCCACTCAGTGCTGTGTTGGTTTGAAGATAAGTTGTCTCTTCCTGCAGACCAGCACCCAGCAGCTGCTTCGTTCGGCTTGTTCGTTGACGTGCACGGACAAGAACAGTCCATCAAAACAAGAAAAGCTACCAAGCAGCAACCGGCGTTCTTGCAAAGTGATGCCAACGTGGAAGTGCAAAAGCCTGCAGTCCCTCGAGTGTCCGCATGTGCAGGACTGCAGAAGGACAGGAAGTCACATACACACGACTGACAACAAAGGCTGTTTGCACAAAACGTGTTTTTACAGTCTGGTGCAATAAACCCAAGACATGTGATGAGTTATTATCATCACACGGAGAAGGAGCAGCTCCGTTTTGATTTGGAGATGATGCGTGTTGTCCATAGTTAGGCGCTTATCTGACCTGATTGACAGGTGGGCGCAATGCAACGATTCATTAAGAGGTTCAAACTGTGCTGAGACAGCATGGCGGCGCCCCCTGCAGGAACAGATGGGTGACGTCACTCATCATCGCATTCTTAATGTCAAACCTTCATTGATAATGTGAATACAGCACACACCTGTTTTTGTGTCCAACTTCACTGACTCAACCATGCAATAAAAGAGGAGAATGTCTGAGTGACAGAATGCAGAGGGAGGCAGCTCTGGTGTCAAACATCCCAGGTTTCTCCAGGTGGCAGATAAATCCAACACATTAAATGTAAAGGTGTCGTACTTTTAACACACTTTAACTACGTCAGATTTATGCGGTGCGGCAGTTTGTGTGTGTGTGTGTGTGTGTGTGTTTGTCATTGTTTGAGCACAAATCCAACCTGTTCGGTATGACTGACAGCAGGGTGTTATATGAATGTCATCAGAGCGTGTTCAAATGTTATTGGATGCAAATATTTGTTGTAGAAACAGTGAGAGGACACAGAGGGGACGAGCTGATGGAGGCTGCGTGTGTGTGTGTGTGTGTGTGTTGGGAAGCTACTTTAGCCTTTGTGTTTATAGAGTACAGTGTGTGTGTGGGGCCCTCGGTGTGTGTGTTGGGACTTTAAATCCCCACTCTGCACAAACTGCTCCTGTGATGTGGGGGATTATTTTTAAATCCACGGCTTTCTAACAAATTTTACTATTTTCTTTTTTCCCTCGTTGTCCCTGAAGGTGTAGCAGAAACAGCCTTGTGTGTATTTGCTCTATTTGTGTGAGTGTGTCGGATCATAAGGGGCTGGCACAGGTTCCCTCTGCTGTTCCTGACTCCGGTGTTTGCCAAATATGGATTGTGTTAAAGGTCTCCATTAGCATAAAGCTCCCAGTGAAAGTGCTCTGCTCCCTCCAGCATGCCAACTGGCTGTTTGTGCGCTCTGATAGAGGAAGTGTCAGAATCACTGCTGCTAACTGCTCCGACTGTTTCACTGCAGCTCTTCAGGCATAATACGCTCCACTCTAAGGCAACTGTGGCATTGGATATCCTGCATTAATTCCTGATTAGGGACACATCGAGGGGCTTTGTACCACTTACACCACGATCATTTGCAAAAAACATAAAAAAGTGATTATTTACTTTTCACAATCTAAATGTTAACAAGCCATCACTCTGATATTTCTTATTGGGCCCATAGATCTGACAAAACAATCATTCCTATCCCATAAAGTCCTGGTGCAATGGAAAACTACGATGAAAATGTTTACCAAGATACGGTCGGCCATGTTTACTGTGGTCAGCCTGAAGCAGCGATCTGAATGGTCGGCCATGTTCACTGTGATAAGCCTGAAGCAGAGATCTGAATGGTCGGCCATGTTCACTGTGATAAGCCTGAAGCAGAGAGCTGAATGGTCGGCCATGTTTACTGTGGTCAGCCTGACGCAGAGGTCTGAATGGTCGGCCATGTTTACTGTGGTCAGCCTGACGCAGAGGTCTGAATGGTCGGCCATGTTTACTGTGGTCAGCCTGAAGCAGAGATCTGAATGGTCGGCCATGTTTACTGTGGTCAGCCTGAAGCACATTGTGCATTCGATATAATGTCTGAAGTCGGACATTTCTGCTTCCTCTCCAGGATCGCCCTCTGAGAAAAAAAATTCCAACTTAATTAGCTAAAATCCAACATGGCTGCTATGTGCACCAGCAGTAATTAAGCTTGAGTTTATCGTGTTTATTGGCAACATAGTATGGTTTTAATGTAGCTATAGCTTGTTGGACTTGTTGCCAACTCATAACGGGAACACGTTTAACTTGATGTATTTACTGTGGTCAACCTGAAGCTTGGAGCTGAATAGTGATTTGGATGTTAATTGGTGCAGATGTGATGCTCAGTATGTTTACCTCAGAGGGGTGTTGAGCTTCTCTCTGCGCTCGCCTGTTCTCTCACGATGCTCGTGAACCACTTTAACACAACACACCAATCCAGCTTCATTTCATGTCAAGTCAAATCCTGTAGCCTTCTATAACCTCACCAATCCCAGAACACGGCTGTGAAAGCCATAGAGACCAAAGTTTAGAGAGGATAATTGGAAGTTAAACAGTGAAACCTAATGGTGTGGTAAACAAACATCATGCTGTTAGCTTTCAGCCTGTGTGCGTCGACGGCTGCAGAGAACATCACTGTCAGAGTAAACAGTGTTTGACACTCAGCAGGGATTGTGAAGCTACTGGTGAGACCTGTATGTTCTGCCATTTTTTATGTATTCATTACCGTCCAGTATCTCGAAAAACTCAAGAAAAAAACATCTGTAAATATTTTCTAGCGCTCTCAGCTTCGGCTCCTTTTGTTCTTCCTAAAGACAAATCTATATAAAACTCTAACGGTCTTCTGTTCAGACTTTTACATGCTGCTAAAACGTTTGGCTGTAGGTCTCAGATCAATGGTTGTACAGAGAGTGTGTTTTGCCTCTGCATCTCAATTTGTTGTGAAACCTTGAACTTCTGTGCAGCTGTTGGAACATTTCTGCATCGACCTTTTTAAATATAAAAATCTATTTTATCTGTCTACGTCTCTTAATCCTCTTTCACTTTTCCCTCCCTTTCTTTGGAAACTTTTCGCCCCTCCATCTTATGCTGTGTGTGTGTGTGTGTGTGTGTGTGTGTGTGTGTGTGTGTTGTGCATGTCTGTGTGTGTGAGAGTTTTGTGTGTGTGGTGTTCATGTCTGTGTGTGTGTGTGTGTGTGTGGTGTGCATGTGTGTGTGTGTGTGTGGTGTTCATGTCTGTGTGTGTGTGTTTTGTGTGTGTGTGTGTGCGTGGTGTTCATGTGTGTGTGTGCATGTGTGTGTGTGTGTTTTGTGTGTGTGTGTGTGTGTGTGTGTGTGTGTGTGTGGTGTGCATGTCTGTGTGTGTGTTTTGTGTGTGTGTGGTGTGCATGTCTGTGTGTGTGTGTGTTTTGTGTGTGTGTTTTGTGTGTCTGTGTGTGTGTGTATGTGTGTGTGTGTGTTTTGTGTGTCTGTGGGTGTGTGTCTGTGTGTGTGTGTTTTGTGTGTGTGTGTGTCTGTGTGTGTGTTTTGTGTGTGTGTGTGTGTGTGTATGTGTGTGTGTGTGTTTTGTGTGTCTGTGTGTGTGTGTGTGTTTTGTGTGTGTGTGTGTGTGTGTGTGTGTTTTGTGTGTGTGTGTGTATGTGTGTGTGTGTGTTTTGTGTGTCTGTGTGTGTGTGTGTGTGTTTTGTGTGTGTGTGTGTGTGTGTGTGTGTGTGTGTGTTTTGTGTGTGTGTCTGTGTGTCTGTGTGTGTGTGTTTTGTGTGTCTGTGTGTGTGTGTGTGTGTGTGTGTGTGTGTGTGTGTGTTTTGTGTGTGTGTGTCTGTGTGTGTGTGTGTGTGTGTGTTTTGTGTGTGTGTGTGTGTGTGTGTTTTGTGTGTCTGTGTGTGTTTTGTGTGTGTGTGTGTGTGTGTGTGTGTGTGTGTGTGTGTGTGTGTGTGTGTGTGTGTGTGTGTGTACGTGGCACACTGAGGTCTCTTCCAGGCTGCTTCAGACTCCCTGAGTAAACTTGAAGGTGAAACATTGGAGTGATGAATATGCATCGTTCTGTTATGGCTGAAACTGTGCAAAAGGAAAAAGACCTCGGACATGATGGAGTGCTGGACTGTGTTAACATTCACATTACCTCCACCTGCTGCACTCCGAATTGTTTTAATCGACTTTTCTCTCCTCGAGCTGTGATTATACCAACGCTTCAAATGCTTCCTGATCTTCAAATAATGAGAAGATCAAACTCCGATTTCTAGCATTAATCTCCGAACTCTTGGCCTTTTCCTCCTCCATAGATCCAGATGAGTGATCCTCTGTATTATTGAGAGCAGGAAGCTCACCTCACATCTACACTTGTAAGTTTAATGAGCTGCAGGTCCTCAGTGTGACACTTTCATAGGGGTGGGCGGTCTCCTGTGAGAGGATGAGGAGGGACAGTAAATCACTGCTCCCTGCTGAGGATTTAAACACAACGATGAATAATGTCCTGCAGGCACCTGTCTGTAGGCCCCTCCCCCTCCGCCCCTCCAGTAAACCGCCCTCCTCCTCCTCCTCTCCCACCCCGAGCAGAGGGAGGATGTCGGGGTTACACCTAAACTGCTTCAGTAACCAGCTTTAATCCACGACTCAGCCGTTCCTTTTATAGATTCGGCCTCTCGGAGTGCCACGCAGCACTTTCTCTCCCTGCTCCTCCATTAGAGCCTCCTGCAGGAGAAAGGGGGGCACAGCTGGGTGTGTTTCATTAACATTACAGACGTGTTGCCTGTTCTGCTTTCTCTTTCTCTTTCCTCACACATTACCAGCTCAGTGAGCATGACATGACTTATGGCCGGGCTGTTTGGGCCGGGGGATGACTTTTAATTAACCCTGAGAGGACGACACTTCCTGCTTCATGTGCATGTTGGGCTAACACAGTGGGCCCCCGAAGGCTGAACTGGGGGGCCCTCTGAATACCAGTTCCCTCTCACGTTGAATAATAATAAGTTTGTGCTTAGGAGTGATAAAGTAACATCCTCAGGAGTCTCTGAGCAAAGAAGGGCCAGAAACTTTACAAGGGGCCCGATACCTGAAGACTCTACCTCCTGTAGGACATTTAGAGACTGTAGGTACCAGCAGGTCTGATAACTGCAGACTCTACCTCCTGTAGTTTAGAGACTGTAGGTACCAGCAGATCTGATAACTGCAGACTCTACCTCCTGTAGGATATTTAGAGACTGTAGGTACCAGCAGGTCTGATAACTGCAGACTCTACCTCCTGTAGTCCATTTAGAGACTGTAGGTACCAGCAGGTCTGATAACTGCAGACTCTACCTCCTGTAGGACATTTAGAGACTGTAGGTACCAGCAGGTCTGATAACTGCAGACTCTACCTCCTGTAGTACATTTAGAGACTGTAGGTACCAGCAGGTCTGATAACTGCAGACTCTACCTCCTGTAGTTTAGAGACTGTAGGTACCAGCAGGTCTGATAACTGCAGACTCTACCTCCTGTAGGACATTTAGAGACTGTAGGTACCAGCAGGTCTGATAACTGCAGACTCTACCTCCTGTAGTTTAGAGACTGTAGGTACCAGCAGGTCTGATAACTGCAGATTCTACCTCCTGTAGGACATTTAGAGACTGTAGGTACCAGCAGGTCTGATAACTGAAGACTCTACCTCCTGTAGGACATTTAGAGACTGTAGGTACCAGCAGGTCTGATAACTGCAGACTCTACCTCCTGTAGGACATTTAGAGACTGTAGGTACCAGCAGGTCTGATAACTGCAGACTCTACCTCCTGTAGTTTAGAGACTGTAGGTACCAGCAGGTCTGATAACTGCAGACTCTACCTCCTGTAGTTTAGAGACTGTAGGTACCAGCAGGTCTGATAACTGCAGACTCTACCTCCTGTAGTTTAGAGACTGTAGGTACCAGCAGGTCTGATAACTGCAGACTCTACCTCCTGTAGTTTAGAGACTGTAGGTACCAGCAGGTCTGATAACTGCAGACTCTACCACCTGTAGTTTAGAGACTGTAGGTACCAGCAGGTCTGATAACTGCAGACTCTACCACCTGTAGTTTAGAGACTGTAGGTACCAGCAGGTCTGATAACTGCAGACTGCGTTGATTAAAAGTTGATTCTTCTGTCTTGATTGGAAAGTATACCTGAGTATCGTCTGCATAACATGATCATTGTAAGGTTTTCAGTCAGTCAGACCCCAAGTACAGAGACTGACACTCGATATGAAAAGGTTCAAAAAGGGTCATTTAATGAAACACAAGAAGCAAGCAGGCAGTGATAATACAGGAAAACTCCAGCGAGGGAGACTAGAAGTACAGAGGCACACCGGTGAAATCTAGAGATAGAAGAAACAAAGGTGAATCCAAAAGTGCAAAAACTAGAGCTCAAGAATCCAACAGGATTATGAGCTGAACAAGGGGGAGCATAAGGAGCCGCCACCGAACGTGACAGAATTATCTGGAAGAGCAGTGGAGTGCAGACCAGGCTTTTATGACGGAGGTGATGACTGATTGGAGTCCGGTGTTCCTCGTCTGCTGTCCCCCCCGCCCCTCAGATACCTGCAGGAGAACAGAGAGAAGAACAAACACAAACCTACAACCACAACCAAACTGAAACATCACAAACATTCCTGCTTCTTCTTCATGATAATACAAAGCTTTAAAGAAAGCGACGCAGCTGTGTTAGTTTCATGTTGCAGTGAGGGAAGTTTGTTGAGTGTATCAGCAGACTGGAGTTAACTTCCTGTGTTTGAGGGAGCTGCTGAGTGTCACAATAAAAGCAGCGAGTCCCTCTCTTGCTTGGTTAAGATGCATGCCATCACTCCTGGCCTCTCACTGACTCATTCTTCTCACTTGGCTGAGAACAGAGCACCAGAGATGGATTGATCTCCATAGAGCAGCTATATTTTATTTATTTATGCGTTCCAGCAGCCTGCTAATGCACATTATGTACACTCATCTGAGAGAAGCAGCTTTTTAATCTTTCCTCAGGACAGGCTGGAATTATTTTGACCCCTCTCTGTCAAGGATGAAGTGTTCTCTCAATCCATTTCAGAGAGCTTCCCAGAGCGCCATGGCAACAACAACAAAAAAAATGACTTCATTAATCAGACGTTTACCATCTAAACAGCATTTGGCAGCAGAAAACAAAACAGCTCCTCTAAGCTGGCCTCTATTTAGCACAGCACAGCTGCTGGGACGAGGCAGTTTATTTAGAGGAAACATCAGGTCCCTGAGGGAAGGAGCCATAAAGGAAGAGGTGGTGGGAGGTATATATATGCATGCCCCCCCACATTCTTAAGCCTTTATGGGATGCCTTTAACGACGGCGTTGACAGTGTATTACAATAAATCCTCAGCACAGAAAAAAGAGAGGAGGAAAAATATCTGCAAGCATCAGCATCAGTGTTTGTGCCTGGATGTGATTGATTCCTCTGTCCGCTCCCTGTTGGCTCTGCCCGAGAGAAATCAAGCGGACGGGCAGGCTGACACCACGTCCCTCGAGACGCACACTGCCAGACATGGACTGTTTGTGCATACACTTAGCAAACAGCACACAGGCCCACTTCAGAGCGAGGGAATGCTGTGCTGTTGAGGATTCACAACACACACATTACGTCCGCATGCTCACAGATAAATTCTCTCTCCGTCTGAGGACCGTGTTTCTCTGAACTCACAGTTGGAGATAGGATCGGAAACTTTTCAGGAATGTTTGCAAGGATTTCTGTAACTTTCCACGGCTGAAAATCTGTCATTCACTCCCACTGTACACAGTGTTCGGTCAGGAGAGAGAGGGTTTTCTCTTTCTGTCTTTACCTGCTTCAGGGAAACCCGCCGAGGTTCAACACTTGAATCCAGGAGAGAAAATGTGGGCTGCTCACCTCAAAATCCAAACAGTGTAGACGGCACAGGAATGAGTCCTAAAACCAGGAAGTGAGTTAGCATGTTAGCTCCACGGGTTCTAACCTCTAAAAGTCAATGGGGATTTTAAATGTGTTTGAAGTTAGACGCCTGAAATAAGGTCTGTGGTTAACACAAGCTGAAGAGATGTTGACGTTTTGTTAGGCGAGATAAACTACGTTAGCTAAGACCCCACCTGTGAATTTTAAAGTTTTTACGCCTTACTTACGGTGGTTGATAACATGTGGCTAACTGAAACTACAGTGTTTGTCATGGAGACATTAAACGTCATCACGCCGTGAACTCTCTCCCTAATCCTCCTTACAGCCTCTGGTCATGTTTCTCAGTATTCCTGCAAATATTAAGTTAATAAACAATTTATTAAGCTAATGTTTAGCTAGCTTGTCAAAACCGCTGTTTAGATCGATGAAGCATAACGGTCGTAACGTCAAAATCAACCGACCGCGGTGTAGTTAGCTTGTAGCATAACGTTAGCTTTTTACTCCTCTCGGCTGCATTTACTCCTCAAACTTCATATAAATGTTTATCTGTAAAGATTATCCCGCTGAACTAAACAGCTACACATCAGAAACGTGTGTTTGACACAGATTATTTTCTGCAATGATCCAAAATCCAATGCAAAAACCCCAGAGGAGAATTCTTGTTCGAACCCATAGCAAAGCTACTTCTGGGTTGGCCTACAAAAATACGTCATCACTTTCCCAGTCTATTAAAATGGTATTAGTCACATTGACTTTCCCCACTAGTTTCTGTCAGAGAATATGAGGCATCGATCTGTCCACCCCGAGTGAGCGTATTTGAATGAAAGGATGAGACTCGGGTAACCTTTCCTGCTTTGCACACTTACACATTTCAGGTTTCAATAGTTCCACTCAGTTAGCGTCGTCAGCTCCGAGCGGGAAAAGTGACATCATCAATGTGGATGATAAAGGGCAGTGCAGGATATGCGACGTTAAACTTGCATATTGATATTGAGCCACATGAGCTTAAAGCACACGGAGAAACAGACAACATGTCATCACTTCACATCATCAGCTAATGATGTTAGCTAGGGTGACCATATTTTGATTTGACACTCGGGACGGCCATGAGACACAAATTGAGACAGGCTTCTCAGAGGTCTATGATCATGATTTATTTTGCCTCAATTGTGCAAATGTAACTTCTGTAATGAAATCAAATGAAATATGTAACTATCCATCCATCCATTCATTCTCTAACACTTATCCGGGGCCGGGTCGCGGGGGCAGCAGTCTAAGTAGAGACACCCAGACTTCCCTCACCCCAGACACCTCCTCCAGCTCTTCCGGTGGGACCCCGAGGCGTTCCCAAGCCAGCCGAGAGACATAGTCTCTCCAGCGTGTCCTGGGTCTACCCCGAGGCCTCCTCCCGGAGGGACATGCCCGGAAAATCCAGCTTTTAATATATATCCCTTTTCAAGGTAACAAGATAAATAATAAATTAGTATTCACAAAAATACTAACTTAACAAACAAAAATGATCTACTTTTAATCTTTTTTTTTTTTTCTTATTCATCCTGCTTTTCTTCTTCATCCTCCTTGTCTGCAGATCTGGTCTTTCCCAGCAGTTTCCAGTTGCTCAACAAATAAGCATAAAAGTCTTTGCGAGACATCTCTTTGCTGTTGCTGTGTAGCTGCTGTCGTGTTTTACACTGTTTTTGTAGTTCATCTGTGAAGCTGCACTTACACTTCGGCATTTTGTGTGTAATCAATGCTGCTCCGCTGTCAGCTGTGTTGCCTCTGTCTGCTGTTCCCTGTGAATGTGCACGTTGCAGAGCCACCTACAAAGCAGTCTCTCGAGAACTACGTCACGCAACGAAGTAGCTACCGTAGCATTTTGTGCCGGTCAATTTAAGTACAAACTTGATGCTTCCATGAAAGACAGTGAACCCCGGACATTTTCATGATTTTATAAAAAAACCCCGGACGCCCTGGACAGGACGTAAAAAGTGGACGTTTGGTCACCCTATGTTAGCATACAGCAGAGCAAAGAAGATTAGCCTGCTAATAACAAAACACAAACTCATTCAGCAATTCAGGATTCAGTGTCTCCGCCAAGGACACGACGACTCTACCAACTGAACCACAACCACTCTATACAGACTGCTCTTTGCTTCACACAATCAAGTCATCATGAAGCCTCAACATCATCAAACTGTCACTACTTTATATGTTTCCTCTGCGAGTTATGTGTGCTGTCAATTTACTTGTGTTTTGTTTTTAACACGTGTTTTCTTGCATTGCTGTTAACACACGTCTCTGCTGCCAACAAAAAGACTCTGACTACAAATTAGCTGAACTTTTCTTCAGTGACTGCAGAGTTTCAGTCCAGCACAAACACCATGACTTGAATTTTCTAAGAGAAACAAAGCAATCTTCAGGAAAAAGCACAACATCATTTTCTGCTGTGCAGTTCCACAAATACCCCCGAATAGAACGAGGCAGCACAACTCAGTAACACAGCACAATTTGTTTTATAGAGGCTCACATAAGCCCCGAGCTTCCTGTTTTCACAGCTGAGTGGAGTGGAAGTCGAGCTGTAATGTGTCAGAGCCAGCCGTGTCATTCAGGAACAAAAAACCAGCCGTAATGAAAGCCAGAATGACAGCCGAGCAGAAGCTCTCTGCTGCAGCCAGGAGGGAAAATGACACCCGGGCGGCGGCCTGCTCGCTTTGACACATGTTGTGTCACTGGCTGTGAAATTACTTCATCCCTCTGTTTTGCCTGAGGAGGACCGGCGACCCGAGTACAGAACTGGACTCCTTTGAAGGCCGAGAGCTGTGATTTAGTGCTGAACTTTAAAAGCGCCGCTGCTTTTCTCGGCGCCGGGCGTTGGTGGTAATAAGGAGGACATGAGGGAGCATCGGAGGGAGGATATGGGGGAGCAGAGGCCACAGTCTGGGCACTGGCCCCGCTGTGCTGCCTCTTATTTGAGACAGTGGGAATGCTGCGAAAGAGCTGATCTCATTACAGCTTAGCCCCTCTGGAACAGGTCCTCTCTCAGCCAACACTGGAGATGAAAAGCTGTTTCTGTGAAATCTCCCCCGACTGACTGAGCAGAGGCTCCGACAAACACACCTTTACTCACTCTGACTGTCAAATGGAAACAGCTTTAACACTTTATTTATATAAACGGGTGAAAATCCTACATCGTCTAAACACATGAATAGCTCAGTGAGATACAGGAGAACAGAATAATAATGACAATAATCTACCTCCAGTTACAGTGAAGTGACCTTATGGTAACGTGGGCGTTTCATAACTTTTACACACTCGTCCGTGTGATATCTAAACTTTAAAGATGTTAAACCATAAGGTCAGTGGTGAAGGAAGAAGAAGACAAAAAGTGTTTGCTGATAGAGCGCCGCTGTGTACTCTGCACGACGCTGTCCATGGTGCTGATTGTGTGCGCAGATATTTTGTGTCAGATTTTGTCTATCCATCCATCCGTCCATCCGTCCATCCATCCATCCATCCATCCGTCCATCCATCCGTCCATCCATCCATCCATCCATCCGTCCATCCATCCATCCATCCATCCATCCGTCCATCCATCCATCCGTCCATCCATCCCACCATCCATCCATCCATCCATCCATCCATCCATCCATCCATCCATCCATCCATCCATCCGTCCATCCATCCATCCATCCATCCATCCATCCATCCATCCATCCATCCATCCATCCGTCCGTCCATCCATCCATCCATCCATCCATTGTCCATCCAGCCATCATCCATCCATCCATCCATCCGTCCATCCATCCCACCATCCATCCATCCATCCATCCATCCATCCATCATCCATCCATCCATCCATCCACATCCATCCATTGTCCATCCAGCCATCATCCATCCATCCATCCATCCATCCATCATCCATCCATCATCCATCCATCCATTGTCCATCCATCCATCCATCATCCATCCATCCATCCATCATCCATCCATCCATCCATCATCCATCCATCATCCATCATCCATCCATCCATCCATCATCCATCCATCATCCATCCATCCATCCATTGTCCATCCATCCATCCATCCATCCATCATCCATCCATCCATCTATCCACCATCCATCCATCCATCCATCCACCTATCCATCCATCCATCCCACCATCCATCCATCCTTCCATCCATCCATCCTTCCATCCATCCATCCATCATCCATCCATCCATCCCACCATCCATCCATCCTTCCATCCATCCATCCTTCCATCCATCCATCCATCATCCATCCATCCATCCATCATCCATCCATCCATCATCCATCCATCCATTGTCCATCCATCCATCCATCCATCATCCATCCATCCATCTATCCACCATCCATCCATCCATCCATCCATCCACCTATCCATCCATCCATCCATCCATCCATCCATCCATCCATCTATCCCACCATCCATCCATCCTTCCATCCATCCATCCATCCATCCATCCCACCATCCATCCATCCTTCCATCCATCCATCCTTCCATCCATCCATCCCACCATCCATCCATCCATCCACCTATCCATCCATCCATCCCGTACACTCAGTGTGTGAATGTGTAGGTGTGACCTGCTGTGTAAAGCTTTCAGGAGTCAGAAGACAAGAAAAGAAATAAACAAGCTCAAGTCCATCTATCCTTCCTGGTTTAACAAATCAAATCCAGAGTGCAGCGTAAATAGAGAGCAGCATGCTGGGACTGTTGACACTGAGTTCAGGTCTGACTGGATAATGAGTGAATGCTGGATTATCAGCTTGCAGCTCTCACTGTATTCATTGCGTTTGTGATTATTTCTTCTGACTTCTCATTCAGAACACAAATATTTAGTGAAAATCTTCAACATACCAGTTCAGTCAACAAACTCTGGCTTTAAGCAGCCCCTTCTCTTCACAAGGAAGTGCCACTTAAAAAAAAACAAGCCCAGGGGTCCATTAGCAGCTTAATCATATGCTGTGTAAGGGTCTGCCCTGTGGATATAAATCCATTCTGAATTCAGAGCATGAGCTTGGAAGTTGTGAGGAAGCTGCACTGCATCCTAATAAAAGTCTGCTCTTGGCTGTATGAGACATGACTGAAGATCAGCTCTGACAGTTGCAAACAGTGGACTGGTGATTATGATGTCCCATCTGTTCAAAGTGTGCATGTTCATTTTAAATCTGTCCAGTATCTCTTTAACTAATCCTTTTTTAAACATTTCTGCACGGCACATAGAAGAGGTTTTGGAACGTGTTCTGCACAGAGTCTGACAGCTGAGGCCGAGTGTGTGCACCGAGTCCTCGTCTCTCCAGTCGCTCTGACATGCAGTCCACATTTAGTGATGACACTCTGCAGCTGGATGGAGTTCTGGGTGACTGGCTCAGAGACTGGTAGCCACTTTGTTAGTAAAGATGAAGCAGCAGAGAGAGTGAAGTGTCAGGGAGATGGAGAGAAGGGGGCGCAGAGAAAGAGAGCGTCAGCATGAAACAGACTTGTGTGGCTGAGGGAGCTGGATGAACCGTGTTGGTCTGAAAGCCCAGAGGCCCGGCCAGATTTAGTCTCAATTCTCACAAACCAAATGTCACAAAACCCATGAAACCGTTTGATGCTCAACTGCAGTAAACTTCAGCTGTAAACGCTGCACGGTAAAGGCTGCAGCACTTCGACTGGCGAGTGGAGAGACGGAGCCGCAGACAAAGGAAGAGCAGATTTAGGAATAGATTTTTCTGCATAGCGACGAGACATTAACAGAGACAGCTTCAGTCTTCTTTCTTTGTTGTGGTCCAGCACTTTGGCCCAGAGCGAGACAGTACAGCCTGTTTCACTCCGCAGTCATGTGGTGTCAGGATATTTGTGAACATGGGCGTCAAACAACACGACAAACTGTTCAAACTATACCTCAAAATGGTTGACAGTTGCGAGCAGCTTCCTGTCACAGCAGGACACTTTGTGTTGAGTTAGCATGTCTCCTCAGTGCCTGAGTGGGTTCTCTGCAGGGAGTCCAGCTTCCTCCCACAGTCTCATGTCTTCAGATTTGGGTCCAACCTTCCTCTTCGATCCTCCTGTAGGTGTGAATGCTTGTCCACCTGAGTGTGTCACACCTCTTGTTAACCTTTGACCCGCCCGGCTCGTGTCCGGCCTTTCGCTGGGGTCGTCCACTCAGCGTGACCCGTACAGCTCATGGATGGATGGAAGGTTTAATTGTGGCTGTAACAGCTCACTGCTGAAGCTTATTCATTCAGAGTGCATAACACTGCTGTAAACCCATCAGCAGGTCGGCGAGGACAGTCTGATTAGTGGTTAAGAATTCAAACCACTCTACAAACAGCTTTATTTGTCTCTGCACAGAGGAGCTGTAAAACTACAGAGGACTTATTGATCGACTGAGCAGGCTGCGTACTTCACTGTTACTCCGTCTTCTCAGATAAACTCGATGTCTTTGGAAAGTTCAGAGACTTTTCTAAACGCACCAACAAGTCTTTTTCTCTCACTTCCACACTTACTTACAGAGGTCCAAGTCAGAGGGGACAAAGGAGGATGATGGAGACTTGCATCTGGGGAACGAGTGGCTGCAGTACCTGGAGTGTCCACTAGAGGCTGGCTGCAGCAGCACAGGAAGTCACATACACACTCATTCAAAAAGCCTGTTTTTACAGCAGACATGAACATGTTTACAGCCTGCTTCAAAAAACCAAATAGGTGTGATTAGCTCATGTCTCCATCCACACACACTGTACGGGGGGAATGTTTTGATGACTCAGCAGTTTTGATTGGATGAAAGATCAGAGTTATTCACAGTAAGGCGTGTAGCTGAGCTTATTGACAGGTGGGCGCCGTGTCACAGGTCACATGGTCCTGTTTCAGGTCCTGACACCTTATTTAAGATAATATAACGCTCCATTGAGTCTGAAATCTCAGGTCGGACTGGTGTCCACCTGTAGGTCTTTGTCTGGACTGAGTGTTGTCTGCTGTACATCATCTCTGCTCTCAGTCTGTAGTCTGCAGCTGATCGTCCCTGAGGTCCAGCACACAGTCATTCTCAGGTTCCCTCGACCCTCTTTGAATCTGTCCTCGTCCTCTCCTCACAGATGATACTGATCTGACTGCTTTCATTCAGACCAACAAAGATCACATAAGACATGGAGGGAGTGGGGCTGAAACTCAACTATCAGCATCATCTCCACTTTGACTGCCCGTCAGCTCGTCATGCCGGCACTTCAGCAGCCGACAGGGGAACAGGCGGGTGTCAGTGCTCACACATCATCTCCATTCAGGCCTGGACAAGTCGGACGTCTGCGTGTCCTCTGGAGAGGCTGCTGTGGGGATCCTTCTGACGGAGCTAAACATGCTGTCTAATAACTCTGACTGATCAACCAGTCAACCAAAAAATGCATCTATACCCTTCAGAGTCACTTTTCCAAATACGCTAATGAGGAAATCTAACCGCTGCTGTGATGGCTGTCAGCGTTTTGTCCTGGTCCAGGGTGTGCACTGTTACTATAATGAAGCTCTTCTCTCAGATAGAAGGAGACTTAAAGGACCAATCAGAGAGCTGCTCTCTTCCTCTGTGATCATGAAGGAAATCCTGAATCCTCTCAGACCGTTGGAGAGACTCACTGCAGGTTTAGCTCAGCGTGTTGGAGGATGCTTAGAGATCTGAAGGTTGTGGGTTTGAATCCTGTTTGTTGTCTCACTTTAGCTCTTTGTCAGGTCAGAGATGATAGATAGTGTAGATAATGCACGTGTCTCTAACATGAACTCCATATAATTAAAGGACCAATCAGAGAGCTGCTCCCTTCCTGTGTGATCATGAAGGAAACCTGCTGTGTTGAAGCTTCTCTGACAACAATGCAGCAGCCAGCATGTCCTCCTTCTAACTTTAGATTCTGCTCCTGAATGCTCTGGATCTGATTGGACCAGAGAAGGTAGGCGGTACACAATACAACATATCATAACAACACATTTATTTATGCTATGAAAGTGACTTCCTGTGCTTCTGCAGCCAGCCTCTAGTGGACGCTCCATGAACTGCAGGACTTCTGACGCTGAAGGTTTCCGCTTGGTTTGAACCTAATGTGGAAACTTTTTACATGTTCACGTACAAAATATTCATGGAGCAAACGGCGGAGAGCTGTGCAGAGTTTCTGCAGTGAACTTATGATTGGGGGCAGAATCTTAATGAAAGCCTGCTGTGGTTATCAGCAGGTCACTGCAGTTTATGAATGAAAAGAATGTCTTCTTGTTTCACTGACAGAGATTTGATCTCTGGATCTTCCTCTGCCAACAATCATCCAGAAATCTCATCTGCTTCTGGACCATCGACGCTCCTGCATGTAAATGAGGAGATAATATGAAAACAAACATTTCATTAGTCTACCACGTCATGTGACCACTATGGTTCACCTATTTATGTTGCAGAAATGGGCTGCCGCTTATTGGCACGCGAACGGTACGTAACGTGAGTGTGAGTGTGTGTGTGTGTGTGTGTGTGTGTGTGTGTGTGTGTGTGTGTGTGTGTGTGTGTGTGTGTGTGTGTGTGTGTGTGTGTGTGTGTGTGTGTGTGTGTGTGTGTGTGTGTGTGTGTGTGAGTGAGTGAGTGAGTGAGTGAGTGAGTGAGTGAGTGAGTGAGTGAGTGAGTGAGTGAGTGAGTGAGTGAGTGAGTGAGTGAGTGAGTGAGTGAGTGAGTGTGTGTGTGTGTGTGTGCGTGCGTGCGTGCACCTGCACTCAGTGACAGAGCCGCTCCATGCACTAATGTGAAATATCTGTGAAGTTACAACAAGCCGGCTGAGACGTTACTTTAGGTAATATGAAGTGTTAAATGTGGTCGGACTGTTGAGCTTCCGTCTGTGGTCTCCGACTTTAAAGAGAGAGGCCTGTGTCTGCGGATGGCTCAGTCCTGCAGGCAGAAAAAGAAGAAAAGGTAAGAAAGACAGATAAATCGGAGATAAAACATTGGTTAGATGGGAATTTGTCATCCATCTCCGTCTCTGTCCCGAGGTAGAATCCAGCCCCACTCGAAGTCTCAGAGAACAACTGTTCATGGCTGAGCCTGTTCTCCGTATAAACCTTTAAATCCTTCAATAATAAAACCTGCAGAGCGACAGGCACATGTTGTCCTCACCGCTCCGCTCCGAGCCTCTCACAAACATCACCATTCCTGGAGTGAAGCTCGGCTTTGTGCAGGCGGCCTCATTTCAGTCCCTCCAAAACTTTAAAGGGATTTAGTCCCGGGGAGTGTGTGAAACATTAATGTGGGCCGAGCCGTGCATATTTCATCAGAGGGCGGTTTTAAAGTAGGACACACCTCCAGCACCGCCTGCACCGCCTGCACGATGACACGTACAGCTGCTTGTTCTCGAACTCTAAGAAACTCCAAATCCTGTCAACACTGAAGGCCTCTGTGATGTGTCTCACTGACACACATCCAATACTCTCAGTTTAATATGATCAGATATAATTTGAGTACAAAGCCACAAAAACACATTTATACCCAAAACATGTAACTAAAAAAAGATCTTTAGACATCAGACGCTCTTCAAGCTGTTCATAAGATGACACTTTTAATCTGGTTCTGTTCTTTACTAAAAAACATCTTGACAAGATTTTCGTTCGTTTCTTCTTCAGTTGCTTTTAAGATCTGACGCCCTCTCAGATTCATCACCGTGTTCCTAAAAGACTGAATTGATCACAGCTGTGTTCATGAGCCTGTTGTTCCCAGTTAGCAAAGGTAAACGCCCACTCGTGTTGTGCTTGAAGTCGGTCTTGGTCTCGAACACTTTTGAAAGGTCTTGGTCTCTCTTTGTTTCGGTCTTTGACAACCAGTCAAGATACAAACATTTATAATGTCAATAATACCCAACTGCAGGTACATCACAGGTGATGCCCCCTATAAGCCACGCCCCCTACAAACCACACCCACCCAGTTGGTTAGGGTGAGGGTTCCATTAGATTGTAGGGGGCGTGGTTTGTACAGATGGTCACAAAGGTAAGGAAGTTGTTTTACATGGATTATGATTTTAATCAACATCATCCTAACTGACCATCAATAAGCAGTAATGAGGAGGACAAACTGGGAGTTAATGACCTGTTAGCTGTACTAACTCTACCTTAATAATGAGTAATATGAGGCCAGGATGCTAATAATTAGCATGCTAATTCAAGATGAATATTGTGATCTAACTCAAATCCTTTAATGGGTAATACTCTGTATTAGAGGGGAGGAGGGGTGACTGAAACTGTGGGGGGTGGGCCCAATGTGAGACCTTTTTCTGTGGCCCAGGAACCCTGGAGGCGCCCCCCTAAGGAGGGTGAAGAGGCGAGTGAGACAGCTGGTTACAGATTGAGCAGAAAGACGACTTGTGGGAGTATTCACAGCTTCTTTTTCATCTTCACCGAACCGTCTGGAAGCTGACGAGACAGTTCCCTAAATCTGAAGAGTTACTCTAAATGTACTCACAATAACTCCTGTTCACTGTGTGCCTGAACCTCGTTAACTGCTCAGACTCACGCAGACTGGATGTGTTCACCTGCTTGGCGTCTCATTGGTTGAATGAAGCTCGATGAATCGTCTCCTCCACCTGTCGGCTGTGTGTGACGGAGAGGCAGATGGGAGGTGATTGAGCGTAAACAAAGGGGGCTCAGAGGAGGAAGGATGTGACGGCGTCAGACTCATCATGAATCTGGAGACTAAAGAGCAGACAGAGATTTGAGCGCTGTAAACATTTTTGATTTTCTTCCACTTCACACAAAAAATCATTCATCCAGTCTCCTCCACGTCACAGCGAGAGTTTGGCTGAGGACGGAGGAGAGTTCACCTTCCGATGACAACCAACTTTATGTTTTATCCTTTTAAACCTCCAGGCTTCTCCCCAGGTGATCTCCTCTGCACCTCAGTGATCTGTTCCTCTACCCCAGGTTACCATGCGTACCACAGCGCTGTTAGGGCGGGTGTTGGGAGAATATTCTGGAAGCTGTAGGGTGATGCATGTGAGTTCGGGTTTGTTGGGCTGGATCAGTTTGCAAGATGGCTGACAGTCTTACAGCTCTTTATTTGGACATTGGTTTTTTTTCTTTCTCTCAGGATTAATTAAAAAAAAAAACACTCACATCTCACAAAAACATGTTCTTATTGGAACCAAATTTGGTGAAAATGTATAAAAGTGATGTTGGAGAAACCATCGCAAATCTGGTGCCAGGTGGTCAACAGGTGGCGCTGTAGTGTCCTCGGCTGACTCTAATGTAAGGATTCACTGCGTGGCTGCAGAATCAGCAGGACAGAGACGACGACATTCTGAGCAGCTCTTCATGTTTCTCCACATTTCTTCAGGTTCACATCAACGCTGCGTCATGTCAGTCAACTACCCAATCAGAGGCGAGGACGGCTCTGCTCATGGTTAACATAGGGGAAACCACAGAAGATGTAAGCAGTTTGCATTGTGCTGCACTTAGATGTAACTGCTTACAATATTTCCAGCCATGCAAAGACTTCATGTGACTCCACATCCACGTGCTGCACCTGCAGGTCTCTTTTATTATGACCAGCCGAGGGCACTTTAGTTTAACAGGAGCTCCTCTCTCCTGTGAGCGTCTCTGTTCAACCCCGCAGAGAGCTGCTGCTCTGACTACAGCACCAGAAAAAAAACTTTCAGGTTCGTTTGAAAACTTGGTCCCAGGTGATGAGAGAGGAGGAGCTGAAAACTGAACTGATCAAAATTTAACAGCAAGCAGGACTGAGGCTGCTATCATGTTTTTATTCTGTCAGAAGGATGGATGTTTAGTGAAGAGCAAAGAAGGGTGAACAACATACAAAGCATGTTTGTACTTTTCTACAGACGATGGGTTTACTTGTGTTTCCGTCACCAGTCTGGTTCTCTCCATTTGTGTAATCTTACATTAGACATTCATCTTAAACTGCTGGAGAACACATATTTAAAGAATGCACACTTTAAAACAACAGTTACATAAATCCTACACATATTTAATTATTATAATCAAAGGACCAATCAGAGAGCTGCTCCCTTCCTGTGTGATCATGAAGGAAACCTGCTGTGTTGAAGCTTCTCTGACAACAATGCAGCAGCCAGTATGTCCTCCTTCTAACTTTAGATTCTGCTCCTGAATGCTCTGGATCTGATTGGACCAGAGAAGGTAGGCGGGGCTTTGAAGGCCGTTTTGGACGCCCCTGGGTTTGCCAGATATGAGAGCAGTTATCAGGTGAACAGGTGTTGCAGCGATGGAAGCGGGCAGTGGAACTGCTTCAGATAGAAGTGATTGTACCCGAGCTAAAAAGCCTCTGCATGTTTCTAATAAGCTCCAGCAGCAGAAAGCTGCTCAAACTAGGATCAATGTTGGAGATGAAACATGGAGAGAGGTTAGAACGCAGAAAGCTTTACAGACCCATGCAGAGCTGGCTAAACACTGAAGCTACAGTGTCCACCACATGCAGAGCTGGCTAAACACTGAAGCTACAGTGTCCACCACATGCAGAGCTGGCTAAACACTGAAGCTACAGTGTCCACCACATGCAGAGCTGGCTAAACACTGAAGCTACAGTGTCCACCACATGCAGAGCTGGCTAAACACTGAAGCTACAGTGTCCACCACATGCAGAGCTGGCTAAACACTGAAGCTACAGTGTCCACCACATGCAGAGCTGGCTAAACACTGAAGCTACAGTGTCCACCACATGCAGAGCTGGCTAAACACTGAAGCTACAGTGTCCACCACATGCTCATTTTAAACACTAGGGGTTAATATTGCCCATTGAAGAAGAGGAGTGGTTCAAACATTTGAGGCACCGTTGATGTGACTGCAGACGTGTTGTCTGTTTCTGGATGGATCAGACTGCATCATTGGGGTTCAGAAACTCCTCATCAGAAAACAGTGGGTACAGTTCATGGCTGCAGCATTAAATGCAGCTCCTGGTTCTGCTTGTAGTAAAAACAAATAAAGAAGAATAATAGTTGTTACTGGCACGATCTGCTTCATAAAATGGATAAAGAGATTAAATTAATCAGGAGATTGTCAGGACTAATAACATTAAAGCAATCTCTCCGTCTTTGGTTCTGAGTGTGAAAAATAAGAGCAATAAATCTCATCATGATGGTGGGATTTTAGCTGCAAACAGGAAGGATTATCTCTGCTACAGTTGGCCTTTAAATCACAGTTTGTGTTGATAAGAAAAGAGCAAAATTGACATTTCAATTAGAGGAATCTGTCGGCTTGTTTATTCTATTTCCAGTCAGACTCCTGCTTAAGCCCTGCAGAGATCTGCAGCAGAATACTGTATCCTCTCAGAGCTCTGCTTACCCTCAATCTGCTCAAATCCTTTTTAAACAGCCCACAGTGACACCAGGAAATGAAGCGGGTTCTGCTCATCCAAGGTGGCCTCACCAACGTCTCTGTCCTCGCTGAGTTTCCTTCTCAGCAGGCGTCTGGTGGGACGGACGCATGAAGCTGCTCTGACAGGCAATTACTGTATTTAATATCTGCTGGCAGAGGGACAGAGTCATTGTTTGGGTTTGAGCACACTGAATCCCAGGCAGGATCAACTGTGACAGCCGCTTTCTATCCACCATTATTCCTCCTCCTCCTCCTCCTCCTCCTCCCCCCCCTCCTCCTCCTCTTTACATCTGAGAGCCCAGCAGCCTCAATCCAAACAAGAATGAAGACACATGAATATTTCACTGGCTGCTCGGAGTCTTTAGCAGGGTCAAAAACAACAGCCCCGCTTTAAGCTTCATGTTTAAATCATAAATCTTCTGAATGCAGATTCTGGTAATTATCTCCGGGTCACATTTTCTTATTGTGAGCTTTTTGAGCTCAAACAAATAAAAGAGAAATCATCCACAAGTGGTGTTCATTCATCTGTCTGCAGCATAGCAGCCTGCAGAAAACAACAAATGGAGTTTTAATGTTTGTCTATAATTAGAAGAATCCACGCTGAAGCGTCCTGCTGCCTGAGGTGACTTGTTACTGTGCACAGAATTATGTTTCAGATCAAATTAGAAGCTCTGCTTTCTAATCTGGAGCAGGATTTGCATAATGTTCCTTTTTTAAAAATATGTATATTAATGAATAGACTCAAGAAGAAAGAGCATTAGTATACGTTTACCTCACACACACACACACACACACACACACACACACACACACACACACACACACACACACACACGTTGTATGTTCAGAGGAAATAATAGGAAGCAATAATCAAAGGCTGCGAGTCAAGTAGAGTCAACGGCTGCCTTCATCCCAAACTCTAAATGACTTTTATTCATGAAGAAGAAGAAGAAGAGGAGGAGGAGGAGGAGGAGGAGGAGCGTCACAGATGGACAAACAAACATCATAGTTCATCATAGAGGTGTTTGAATCAATTATTTTCATATAACTGTGAACATAATTCAACTTTTGCAACTAGAACGGAAACGTTTGTTTGTTGGTGAGACGGTGTGCGGCTTTAAAGGGACACTTCACCCATTTACATGAAGCTGTGTATCATTAGAAACATGGTAGCAGTGTTGAATGGTCGTGAGTCCAGCCCTCATTTTTCCCTGAGATGAGAAAAATATGTTTTTCTTTGCCTGGAAGTTTTCTTCATGTGATGCAATATGACGCTTTTTGCATCACATGAAGAAAACTACCAATAGTCTCATTCAAAATACAACAGTTCCTAAAGCACATTGTTAAACATCAAACATCACATGTATGTAAATGAATCCAGACTTATTTACACATCCTCTCTCTCTCTCTATGACGGTCAGTCCGTCGGCTGTTAGCTAACATCCTCCTGCCAAACCAAACAGCGTCCCCTGATGAGGCCCCTCGTCTCCCCGGGGCCCCGTCCTCCTCCTCAGGCCGGTCTACCAAAGCTAACAGGTGGCTAACACCTGCACGGACAGCTGGACGTCCATGAGGACATTTACATGACCGGTTCACCCCCACAAACAGGCCGGACGGCTGCAGCCCGGAGCCAGGTTTATGTTTCACATGCTGTCAGTGAGATTTAAGCAGAAAAACTGTTTTTAAAGGGAGGCAGCTGCACAAATCTCCCTCTCGCCGTGCTCTGACTGCTGCTGGTTCAACGAGTCTCTGTTTTTCACAGTTCGGTCTGGAGACAGTGATCGAGTCCTCACAGTCTGAGGGACCTGACATAGGACATGCAGCCGTGGTACGGA
>NC_136699.1:26503007-26513007 GCF_947650265.1 Symphodus melops
GTGTGTGTGTGTGTGTGTGTGTGTGTGTGTGTGTGTGTGTGTGTGTGTGTGTGTGTGTGTGTGTGTGTGTGTGTGCTGGTTGAAGGTGTGTCAGTGTGAACATGATTTGGTTGATGAAGTCAGCCATCTTTGTTTCTCTTCATTGATGTTAATAAAGTTTGTTCAGCTTGGCTCTCATCTTCTTCCTTGCTCCGGTTCTCCTCAGATTTCAGCGCTGAAGACGGCCGAGCGGTGATGGACTCTGCCTGGCAACGTGGACACCCGGGTTCGATCCCCGCTTCAGACGAGGTCAGTCAAGCGTGTGAGTGTGAAGGATGTGTGTGATTTCATTTGCGATTTCCGTCATCGTGATTTCCGAATTTCCGTCAATTTCAACTTGCGTCACTTTGGAGTGTCCATTTCAACGAGTGAATTTCCATCGCCGACTATCAAGGAGGTTGAAACACACCTGAGCCCAGGGGGGTCCAGCATGCTAGCTTGGTAAGCTAGCTAGCTGAACGGGCGCATTTCTTGTTTGTTTTGGTGACTTCAGATTGTGGTCAGTGTTTCAGTGTGACGAGCAGCAGAGAGAGAGGAGCTCACCTTCACCTGCCTTCATCACATCCAGTCAGCTGTTCACCTGCCTTCATCACATCCAGTCAGCTGTTCACCTGCAACCTTTCACTTACAAACTATGAACGTTTAAAAAGTTACAACCTGCATGATGACGCTAAAGATCCAACATGAACTCTTTAGAGGTCAGCATGTGGTGGACACTGTAGCTTCAGTGTTTAGCCAGCTCTGCATGTGGTGGACACTGTAGCTTCAGTGTTTAGCCAGCTCTGCATGCAGAGACACTGTAGCTTCAGTGTTTAGCCAGCTCTGCATGTGGTGGACACTGTAGCTTCAGTGTTTAGCCAGCTCTGCATGTGGGGCACACTTTAGCTTCAGTGTTTAGCCAGCTCTGCATGTGGTGGACACTGTAGCTTCAGTGTTTAGCCAGCTCTGCATGTGGTGGACACTGTAGCTTCAATGTTTAGCCAGCTCTGCATGTGGTGGACACTGTAGCTTCAGTGTTTAGCCAGCTCTGCATGTGGTGGACACTGTAGCTTCAATGTTTAGCCAGCTCTGCATGTGGTGGACACTGTAGCTTCAGTGTTTAGCCAGCTCTGCATGTGGTGGACACTGTAGCTTCAGTGTTTAGCCAGCTCTGCATGTGGTGGACACTGTAGCTTCAGTGTTTAGCCAGTTCTGCATGTGGTGGACACTGTAGCTTCAGTGTTTAGCCAGCTCAGCATGTGGTGGACACTGTAGCTTCAGTGTTTAGCCAGCTCGGCATGTGGTGGACACTGTAGCTTCAGTGTTTAGCCAGCTCTGCATGTGGTGGACACTGTAGCTTCAGTGTTTAGCCAGCTCTGCATGTGGTGGACACTGTAGCTTCAGTGTTTAGCCAGCTCTGCATGGGTCTGTAAAGCTTTCTGCGTTCTAACCTCTCTCCATGTTTCATCTCCAACATTGATCCTAGTTTGAGCAGCTTTCTGCTGCTGGAGCTTATTAGAAACATGCAGAGGCTTTTTAGCTCGGGTACAATCACTTCTATCTGAAGCAGTTCCACTGCCCGCTTCCATCGCTGCAACACCTGTTGCACGTTGGATGCAGAGCTTTGAGCTTTTCACGGCAACATAGAATCAGTCTCAGGATCTTACAAACCAATTTGGAGGGAGATATGATTTAACCATGGAGTTGAGTAAAATTGGACATCAAGACATCAAACTTTGAAGAGTCACTCCCTATGAGCTACTACTAAGCTGTTTCCTAGTTTTATCCCAAATTTGAGCTTGATTAAAAGACATCCTTCTGAAGAGTTAATCTAAAATGTAACCCTTAAAATCAAAATAAACGTACATAAAAATGGTGGACTTTTATGAGGTTGGTGCTCAGGCCTTCAATCTGAACCAGGGCCAAAATGATTCTTATCATTTTTTAAATTTAATTTTATATGATACTACTTCCAACAACAGTAACTCATTAAAGACTTCAGATCTGACAAATGGAGTACCTCAGGGCTCTGCTCTCGGTCCTCTGCTCTTCCCTCCTGATATTTCCCTGTGTTGCTGTTGTTGTGTGTTCCTGTAAAAGGTGAAGTTCATTTCCTTCCCTAATAACTCACATAGGATGCCTTCTTCTCAGGATAGAAGGAAACCCCCTGCCTCTAAATGCTGATAAAACCAGAGAGACGACAGTTTGTTCAACATAAACTATTTCTATAAGTTTCTGAAAGATCTGATCCAAAGGAAAACTTTAAATAATTCTTGATCATTACTTTTTGATCTCAGGTGGTTGAGCAGCAGTCACGGTCGTCTCTTCCCATTGTAGTACCTGAGGCAGGACTCACTCCTGTCCCGCCCTCCCGCTCTCTCCTTCTCTATATCTTCTTCTTCTCTTCGTAGTAACTCTGACGGCTTTGATCTTTTTTTTATATCATCAAATAACTTCAATCGCAAATATTCTCATTTCATGCAACTTTAACTTTCTGTCACATCATCATCGCCAGCTTCTGATTCTAAAGATGATTTCACACTTTTACCCTGATCAACAGGTGGCAGCAAAACTGAAAGATATGCTGCTCAACACCAGAAAAGGAATGAAAGAGGAAGACTGTAGCTGGAACATGTGGACTAACACAATCATTGATGTACATTTAATTTTAAACACTGGGCTTCTGGGCTGGTAAAAACAATGTTTTTCTTGGTTAACACAGAATGTAAACCTATCTCTTATTGATTTCAACCACAACCTCTCTGCACTGATCCTCTGTCCAGCCCGAGCTGCTGTACTGTCCGAACTGAGGGCTGAATTCACCTCCCTGCTCAGGTTTGTGGATTTGAAATGCACACGTGTCCCGTGCTTTATGTTTTATGCACATTATTTAGAGTTTGTGAATACTTTCTGTAGCTGCATGATTTTGTGTATTTTTCTGGAACCTGTCCCTGGATGGAGCAACCTGGAAGGTTCATGTTTATGAAAATGTGAATGTCAGTTGTAGATTTGGTAGTCTCTCAACAGGAAGCTGGGGGGTTTAATCCCCAGCTCCTGATGTGTTCTTAGGCAAGGCACTGAAGCCCACGTTGCTCCTGCTGCTTCGTCAGTGGTGTGTGAATGTGTATGAATGGATGAGTTCATACTGATGGACTCTGCAGCAGCCTCTACCATCAGTGTGTGAATGTGTATGAATGAATGAGTTCATTCTGATGGACTCTTCATGCTGCAGCCTCTACCATCAGTGTGTGAATGTGTATGAATGAATGAGTTAATACTGATGGACTCTTTACTCTGCAGCAGCCTCTACCATCAGTGTGTGAATGTGTATGAATGAATGAGTTAATACTGATGGACTCTTTACTCTGCTGCAGCCTCTACCATCAGTGTGTGAGTGTAACACTAGTGTGAGGCCGGGGACAGCTGGTAAAGTGTATATATGAATCCTCCCTTCGTACACTGGATCGTCTCATTTCAGGTGGACCCAAGCAAAGGACCCTTTGAAGGCTGCTCCCCTCAGAGTGAGACACAAAACTTCGGTGAACTTTGCTAATGTGTCAACTCCTTTTACCAGACAAACGCAGGAGTGTTAAACTTCTGAGTTGCCTTCACTAAACTTTGGTTGCATGTTTTTGGACCTGACAGTGTTAGAGGAAAAGCCTGCAGCTCATGTTAGAGATGTGAGCAGATTTTGGAGCACCTTGCTGCATATATTTGCCTGTTAATGAGGGGAATGGCAGAACTGTAGGCAGCTGAAGTGTCTAATGTCTGCTGTGTTTAAATAGTAATGACAATTCACCTGCTTAAACCTGCAAATTTGGAGCAACCAACATCTCCCTGAGTGGCAGAAAGAAAAAGAGAGAGTGTAATTAAAACAGAGAAGAAGGAATAAAATATGGGAGTTTGTGAGCTCAGGAGTCCCAGAGGTCCTGGTCCTGGTGTCCTTACTCTCTCAGAGACCGGCCGGTCAAACGGAGCAGAGAATAAATTAGATTCCTCTTATCGTGGGCAGTCCATCTGTTGGCCCTGTGTTTGAGCCCGCTCTTTATGGCGTTAATGATCATTAAACAGTGAGAGGGCTTTTTCCTGGTCTCAGCACAGTTTACAGATGAGCTGCAGCAGGAAGGTCCACTGATGAGGGACTCACAGAGAGACACACTCAGCTCTGTCCTGATGTACTGTACTGGCTTATATCTCTGCTGCTCACACTGCTCCATGTGTTCAGAGACACACTGAGCCGTCATGTAATCCACATCATGCACAAACCAGGAGTCTGAACACAGGACAATGAACGAATGTGAAGACTGTCAGAGCTGCTCGATCTGAAAACAGAAACATGCTGCAGCATAAACACAACTAAAGATACGACAGATTCCTTGAGATGCATTGTGTTCTTATGGACATATGTCTTACTGCATGATTTATACTCCAGATTGTTTATTTCCTGATTTCCTTTGGAAGTAAAGAGGACGTGGGTACACAACACATGTAGTGACCCTAACCTGCTAGTGAGAGGATGTGAAACTGTGTTCTCATGTCTTCAGTGCGCTGAGCAGTGAAGTGATGTGAGCGCCGTAAATGTCTGAAAGGCTTATTGTGCAGACAGATTCAGAAATATACGTTTATATGCTGTAATGAATCACAGCGCAGGCAAGAGTTCAGCTCTGCCTCACTTTTATTTCTGCAGTAATCATTTTTTAATCTGTGAAAAGTTCAGACTTTAATGGAGCGTCAGAATTCATTACTGCTGCATCATTTCATTTATCAAACATTTGATTTATTTTGTGTTCAGGAAGGTCTGTTAGCATTAAAAAGAGTCCTGATGGAGCAGTCTCCTCCCTCTCTCCTCTTCTCCTCTCCTAACACCTTCTACCTCCTTCTGACCTTCCTCATCCTCCTCTCTTCTCTCCTTCTCCTTCGCCTCCTCCCTTCCCTCCTCCTCCTCTTCATTCTCTTCTCCTCTTGTCCGACTTCCTGCTCCCTCTTTCCTCCCTCCTCTTCCTCCTCTCCTCTTTTCAGTTCCTCCTATCCTCCCTCCTCTCTTCCCTCCTGCCCTTCCTCTCTCCTCTGACCTACTCTTTCTCTTTAACCTTCCTCCTCTCCTCCCTTCCTTCCTCCTCTGTAACCTTCCTCCTCTCCTCCCTCCTCTCTTCCTTTCTCCTCTCCTCCCTCCTCTCTTACTACCTTCCTCCTCTTCCTCTGTAGCCTTCCTCCTCTCCTCCCTCCTCTCCTCCCTCCTCCCTTCCTCCCTCCTCTCCTCCTCCTCTGTAACCTCCCTCCTCTCCTCCCTCCTCTCTTCCTTTCTCCTCTCCTCTCCTCCCTCCTCCTTCCTCCTCTCCTCCCTCCTCTGTAACCTTCCTCCTCTCCTCCCTCCTCTGTAACCTTTCTCCTCTCCTCCCTCCTCTGTAACCTTCCTCCTCTCCTCCCTCCTCCTCTCCTCCCTCCTCCTCCTCTGTAACCTTCCTCCTCTCCTCCCTCCTCTGTAACCTCCCTCCTCCTCTCCTCCCTCCTCCCTCCTCTCCTCCCTCCTCCCTCCTCTCTTCCTCCTCCTCCTCTGTAACCTCCCTCCTCTCCTCCCTCCTCTCCTCCCTCCTCCTCCTCTGTAACCTTCCTCCTCTCCTCCCTCCTCCTCTCCTCCCTCCTCCCTCCTCTCCTCCCTCCTCTTCTCCTCCCTCCTCCCTCCTCTGTAACCTTCCTCCTCTCCTCCCTCCTCCCTCCTCTGTAACCTCCCTCCTCTCCTCCCTCCTCTCCTCCCTCCTCTCCTCCCTCCTCCTCCTCTGTAACCTTCCTCCTCTCCTCCCTCCTCTCCTCCCTCCTCTCCTCCCTCCTCCTCCTCTGTAACCTCCCTCCTCTCCTCCCTCCTCTCCTCCCTCCTCTCCTCCCTCCTCCTCCTCTGTAACCTTCCTCCTCTCCTCCCTCCTCTCCTCCCTCCTCTCCTCCCTCCTCCTCCTCTGTAACCTTCCTCCTCTCCTCCCTCCTCTCCTCCCTCCTCCTCCTCTGTAACCTTCCTCCTCTCCTCCCTCCTCTCCTCCCTCCTCTCCTCCCTCCTCCTCCTCTGTAACCTTCCTCCTCTCCTCCCTCCTCCTCTCCTCCCTCCTCCCTCCTCTCCTCCCTCCTCTTCTCCTCCCTCCTCCCTCCTCTGTAACCTTCCTCCTCTCCTCCCTCCTCCCTCCTCTGTAACCTTCCTCCTCTCCTCCCTCCTCTCCTCCCTCCTCCCTCCTCTGTAACCTTCCTCCTCTCCTCCCTCCTCTCCTCCCTCCTCCCTCCTCTGTAACCTTCCTCCTCTCCTCCCTCCTCTCCTCCCTCCTCCTCCTCTGTAACCTCCCCTCTCCTCCCTCCTCCCTCCTCTGTAACCTTCCTCCTCTCCTCCTCTCCTCCCTCCTCCTCTCTTTAGTTTGATGCTGGGTTAAAATCAGTGAACTTCACACTTGGAGCCTTTTCATGTGCGCTTCATAAATAATTGTGAGCTTGTTGTAAATATCCAAACAGGAACATTTAAATGGTCCAAGTGCTGGAGGGGCACAAAGCTAAATGTAGGTCAGAGCACTGATTTGCATTAAGCGTTCGCCGTATGTATGCTGATGATTTAAGGGGGCAGAGAGTCTCGCAGAGTGCAGCGGCTAATCACGCGTGGGGCGCTGCACCAAGAAATTGGTTTCATCCTAAAATGACGCTGTGTTGGAAAATTGAAAGCAGAAAGTAGAAAGTCCAAATAAATGAAGGAAGCAGGAAGAGTGGAACAACAACACAAGCTTTATAAATATCTGATGCTTGTTATTATTCATTCACTTACTGTTTTGTTTTTGATGACAAAAAGACTCTTTTTGTTTTACATGATATCGTTTATTATTATTGTTTGTTCATGTTGGAGCTAAATCTTGCAGACTTTACCAAAGTTAAAAAGCATAATGAATACATGTTAATAAAGACGGGGTCGACCCCGCTACCCCAGACACGGGATGTGGTCTGACATTTAACGGCCCAAAAAGAATGGTGAAGATGAGAACACGCTGATGGTGGTGGAGGGAAAGCTTCTGTCTTCACTGCAGCTCCCGCCTGGCGTGAGGGACTTCTTATTTCACTCTTTTTTGGCGTGTTGGTTCAGGTGAAGTTTACAGCCTCTTAGACAAAGACATGTCTTTATATAAGTCTGATTATGCTGAGTGCAGGGACAGACCTTGATGCTCATATGAACTCTCTCTCCCTCTGCAGAGTGTCAGCACACTCAGAGCACTTTGTGGGAAGGCAGCGCGCCCTGTGACCTTTACATACTCCCTCATCACAGCGTCAGCCAGAAAGTCTGTCTTTACTTACTGACCTGACAGGTTGATCTCCTCCTTCCATCTGCGGCTCTGCTGTGTGCCACTTCTGAGGTGGCAGGCACATTACCAGTCAGAGAACCGACACTTCAAACCCCCACTCAGACGCTCAGATCCAAACACAGTTTAGCTGAGGCCACAGAGGAGCCTGGGGGGAACAGATCAAAGGCTGAGGGAGAGAGAAAAGTATTTTAAACGATGCTCTGATACAGGGAAGACGAGCGACAGGACAAAGAGAACCTGCAGAAATACAGAGGGACAACGACGTGGAGAAAATAGTGCAGGTCTCAGAACAAGGTGGGGACATCCTTTACATATCCTGCAGATTGACATGTGCAGACTCAGCTCGCATGAGATCAAGTTTCATGTGAGTCACTTTAAAGTGTGAACCAGCAGGAGAGTAGGAGCTCACACAACCTCTGCATAACTCAAACCTGAAAGAACACGACGCGCTTTAATCGAACAGGTTGTCGAGTCCACAGTCAGCAGCTGAGACGCCTCACACACCTGGGGAGCTCCTCCATCCGGCTCTCAAGTGCTGACTGTGCACTGAAGTCGTCGACTTTCAAAAGACTTGTTAAAGACTTCAGCCTGACTTCCTGTCGCTATGACGACCATGAAAAGTTTTCAATCCGCTTCACTGTCCAACACTTGTTTGAGACTGTCAGGCTCTTTTCTGCCGGCCTCTTTAAACACAGGTTTCACTGAGAGGAGAGCGTGTGCAGCACTGACGTCACCAGCTCTCTTTCTTCTCCTGGAGTGGACACGGGGCCTGAGGTCTGAGCGGACTCGTGACACACTGGATGCATATATCTGTAAAAATGTGCAATATGAGACAAAACGTACAAATGAACCTTCAGCAGCGTCAGGCAGGAGAAGCTGATTGGCCTGTGGATGAACTTCCCTGAAGCAAACACATCAACATCGAGTCTGTCTGATGATACACAGGTGTGTGTGTGTCTGTGTGTGTGTGTGTGTGTGTGTGTGTGTGTGTGTGTGTGTGTGTGTGTGTGAGCTGCTGCAGGCGTTGAATGTGTGAATATTGTTTTAACAGTTATTGCCACCAAGCCGACGACAGATTAGAAACACTTTTTTTACTGGTCTGTTTTTATCCTCTGACACCTTTTTTCTTTGTTGCACCTTCATCACTTTTATTCTCTGCACAGACGAGTCTGAACCAGCACACTCATGTTAATGAAGGGAACTGGTCAACACTCAGAGTCTAATACATAGGACCCCCCCCCCCCGCTTCTCTGACTCTGTTACCTGCGTGGGCGGGGCTTCAGAGCGCATGAAGGCAGCCAGCTCACCTGTGTCCCCTCCCTGGTTTCTGCCCTGTGCTTTGTGTAATTAGTTCATGCTCTTTGTGCTCCACTGATCTGTTTCCATCTTTAATCCTGGATTTGCAGATGATTTAATGAAGAGCATTAGTTTTGTTCTATCTGATGTTTGGCTTGGATTACTCTTTTCTCTTTGTTGTCAGATAAACTCCTTCCTGACAGAGCTTTGGGTTTGTACCCTGCTACAGAAACAGTCCTTACTCTGAAATACTCTTCACTGAGTGAAACATGGTGAAGATGACCTGACGTCACTCTGTGTGACTCCAGAGAAAGCAGAAGCAGCGTGGACTGAAGGGTTGAAACCTAATCTTTAGTTTCTACACCTGCACAGGTTTGCAGAGGCTCAGCGTGGAGGGCTGTCCTAAACCTCCAGTCCCAGTGTGTGTCTAAGGGGAGCGAGCAGGAGTACAGGCAGGTCCTCGTGGACTTTGTCGACCACAGCGAGCTCGACCACCTTCAGCTCAACGCCAGCAGGACTAAGGAGACGGTGATAGACTTCAGCAGGAAGTCAGACTGCAGTGGTGAACATCTGGACACATCTGGTCTGGACACTGAGACTGTGGAGTCATACACGTACCTGGGTGTTCACCTCAACAATGAACTGGACTGGTCACATGACACCGACGCCCTCTACAAGAGGGGCCACAGTGGACGTCACCTGCTGAGACGAGGTCCTTTGGACTTTGCAGGACTCTGTTAGGGACGTTTTATGACTCTGTGGTGGCGTCTGCACTTTTATATGCTGAGGACGAGCGAGCACAAAGAGAGAGAGAGGACGAGACTGCACAGACTGGTCAGGAGGGCTGGCTCGGTCCTGGACTGGAGGATCATGGACCCCCCCCCCCCCCTCTCTCTGAGCAGCAGACTGAGACCCCCACCCTGCAAGACTGAGACCTCCAGCAGCTCCTTTATTCCATCTGCAGTCAGACAGTTTAACAGCATCACCTCCACATGACTCTGATGTATCATCATCATCATTAACGCTGCACACTGTGACTGCTTCCTTAATAACAGCTGCCAACCTTCTATTATTTTATCTCAAATGTCTTTTTCTTACTTTAGTTAATTAATGTAAATATGTTTGTTTTTTAACTTTTTGCTGATTTTTTGCTAATTATAGTCTCCTCCTGTGTGCTTGGATGAGTTTTTCTGTCTTGAATTGATCAGAATGGTTTTATGTTTGTCAGGGTTCAAAGCTGGAAGCAGCAGCCTTCAACAACTGACTTTATTTATTGAATTTGATGAGCAGGTTTTTTGCACAGTGGGCCAAGTTTTCTGCACATAACGTTGGTGGAGTCCGGAGGTCAAACAGAAGTACCTGAG
>NC_136699.1:26518007-26553007 GCF_947650265.1 Symphodus melops
GGCCCAAAACCAGGCTGACAGCGTGCTGCAAGTTAACCACCAACCTGCTCCAGAAGAAACATGAACCACAGGCCTGGAAGGAGAAGAAGGACACCTCAGTAAGAAGCATTCCTATTGGCTGTTGGTTTCTTCTGTTGTGTCGGTTTGTTTTGTGTTTTTACCATCTATGTGGTCGGACTGTTTTTGTCTCTGTTCCTTTCTTCTGATTTGATTCATTCAAGAGTGTCCCACTTCTCCACACACACACACGCACACACACACACACACACACACACACACACACACACACACACACACACACACACACACACACACACACACATGCACACACACTGCAGCATTTTGCTCGTGAATCCCAGAGACGTGGAGACAATGAAATACAAATCTTGCGTGTAATTCGTAGCTGCATGCAAACATGTGAATTCTATCTAATCCTCATATATGTATTTGTGCCTGTGTTTCCTTATTTCCTTTGTGCTGCAGCAGAAGAAGAGAGGAGATAACGTCCGTCACATTGTTTTTAGCGTCATTTGAAATGTTAAATCCTGCTTTCATGCATGGTTCAGTCCGTCTTTGTTGTTTTCTGAAACATGTTTTTACCTCCGTCGAAGAGCGATTCCTCGTTGTGTCGATGTGCGATTAAAGCCGACAGAGTCTGCTGCTCTGAAATCCTCAGGGGGACCGGCTAATTTTACTGCTACAACAAAACAAATAGTCCACTAATTAAAGATGTAAATGTCATTGTGTTCATCTTGTTGAAGTGCAGTGACACCAGAGAAGAAGGTGCAAACATTCAGGATCAATGAGAGTCATGAAGCAGGAGCTGTGATGGTGAAGCAGGTCAAAACACATTCAGAGTGTTCTCACACAATCAGCCTCCTCATCCAAAGAGGAAAATGTTTTCCAATAATGACGTCTGATTGCACAACCTCTCACATTTACTCTGCTGTTAACGGCGCTCGCAGGTGTTAATGGTCTCTGCTAGATTAGATCAGGCTGCTCTTATTGTGCAGCGTTACGAATGTTCACTCTTTTTCTTCGTCTGCAAACTGAGGCTAATTTCTTCCTATAACAAAACTCCAGACGACTGTGCAGAACGGATCTCTGCAGAGATGTTTGTGTACAGAGGAAGATGATGGTTTTAATGGCTGTCATATCCCTGTCTACACTCTGCACTCTACATCCACAGAAACAGGACTGTCACCTTCATCAACAACATCACTGGAAATAAACATGTTTGCAGGCTGGACTAGTTTACGTCTTTATCTACACACATGTTGTTCTATGACTCACCTGTTTTAATTATAAGACAAAAATTCATTCATTTTTTTTTTTTCTTAATTTTAATTTCATTTTGCTGTTTTGATCCTGGAGGGGAAATTCAGTGTTTACACTCAGGTGAACATGAAACACACACACAGGCTCATGCACAGACAGGAGTCAGAGTGACTTAGCTGGTGTGTGTGTGTGTGTGTGTGTGTGTGTGTGTGTGTGTGTGGGGGGGGGGGGGTCGGTGCCTTGCTCATGGGCAGCCCGACAGTGCAAAGGAAGTGGTCTGGCACCTCTCCAGCTTCCAGATTTTGTTGGCACTGGGACTTGAACCAGCAACCCTCCTGTTCCCACCCAAAGTCCCGGCGGACGGAGCTAAAGTCGTGGCAGTAGTGCTCTTTTTAGGGGCGTGGCTAATTAGACTGAGGGGTGTGTGCGTTGTCTTTGTCATTCAGGAGGCTCCACCTCTTTGTTTCTGGGACGACTGATAGTCTGTTTGAGACGACATTTCCAACATGGCCACCACTTGGATTCAGTGGAGCTCTTCAGAAACCAGTGAGTGACATCACTGAGAACACGTCCATGTTTCATACAGCCTTCGTTTGGTTCTGCACTGTCACATGATAACACAACAACCAATCAGGGCACTCCAGGGTTCAGAAAGTAAAATGAGCCATGTTCTGAATCTGTTGAGATCTTTAGTCTGTGCAGGAAACCAAATCAGACTGGACTGGTCCAGAACTCAGCAGCCTGAAGGATGTGAACTCCCTCACACTGATCAGCAGCTGTGTGTGGGACGGACAGGAAAGGATTGAACTCTGGACTGAAGCGACTTGCTCTTTGCTCCAGGTCTTTATGCTAAGCTAGGCTAAGCTTGTTTCCCACACCACAGAGCTGTTCCTTCACTGGCTGACATTGGATTGTTGTGGATAAGAACTGCTTTGATATTGAATTTTCCGGGACGTGAGAGGAAACAGGATTTTATCTTGCAGCTCGTGCAGCTCCAGCGGCAGCCTCCACCTGCCTGAGGATTACTCCTCTTCATCCCTCACACGCCGCGCTGCCGACTGTAATGGGCTGTAATTACGTGTGATTACGCTCAAAGATCTCTCTGAATGTGGCGACCAGAAGCAAAAAACACCATTACACTAAATCGCATCACTCCGACTGTTTGCTGCGTGCATTTTGTTGGTGGGGTCGCTCTCGAGCTGCTCTGCGTTCAGCGTGTGCAGACACGCAAACATCCAGTGGTTTTAAATGTGTAGTAGAATGTGAGCGTCAGTGGCAGCCTCACAATGGGACATGTGGTAACGAGAATCTTTGGATAATTGCTGCCATTTAAATATTAATGTGGCTCCCTTGTCTGCAGCAGAGGGCCATGCTGGAGACTCTGCATGCAGATGGCATCAGACTGAAAATAAAGATCAAAGACAAGAGAAATCCCATTTGTTCCCCTCCCTGTGTAATGCCAAAGCTTTAGGAGAATCTGCCTGCTCGATTTGCGGGCTCAGAGAGAGGAGCTGAATGTGAGACGATGCTGGCACAGATGGCAGCAGCTGATATGCAGCCAGCAAGATTGAGAACACACTGCGCGGCCGCTCGCTCGGCTGCCGCCTCTCCGCTTTCTGCGGCAGAGTCAGAGCTGCTGCTTTTAGAGTCCACAGCTGTAAACATGTGGAGGTCACAGCATCTGCAGGGAATTATAACCAGAACATCGTTATAATGAGAAGAATAGACAAACACACTCTGTCCCTGTTTGTTTCATTCAGTAAATGGACTTCAGCTCGTATCCTTCTAGTCTTCGGACTGCTGAAAGCACTTCCACGCACTGCTGGTCGAGGTTTCTATGCAAAGTGACCTCGGGCCTCAGCTGCATGCAGTCCCCCCCTGCACACACCCCCCCCCCCCCCCCCCCCCCCCCCCCCCACATCTCCTTTCAGCTGTCCGGTCTAATAAAGTTTGACCAGCTCGTTCCAACGTAAGCAGAAGTTACACCTGAGATCTTAAACCTCGCTCCTCATAAATCCTGCTGTCAGGGTTTATAAAGGTGGGATGAGTTGGAGGGTTAACGGGGGTCATCAGAAGAAATGTCATTTTTAGGTAGCAGATGAAGAAAGTAGAAGAAAATGAAAAGCAGGAGTTTTGATTAAAATGGTCAGTGAGGTATGATGAAGTCATTTCCCAGCTGCAGCTGTTTTTACCAAAATCTCTGCAAAATAGAAATGACAGATTGAATGTATCCACGGCTCAGGCTTCAGTAAAAGTGAAAGAGAGGTTCAGTGAATGTTCTCTGGACATGAGCGTCACCATGATGTTCAGCTCCTGCAGCTTTTGTTCCCAGCTCTAACAGACTTCTCTGTGATCTACTTCTCTGTGCCCTGAAAACAGGAAAACACTGCGAGGCTGCTTCAGCTGGAGCTGTCACACTGCACCGTGTGTGTGTGTGTGTGTGTGTGTGTGTGTGTGCAGGCTCCACTGTAAGGGGGTGCAGAGGGCATGCACGATGAGTTGACAGCTTCACACACACACACACACACACACACACCGTGCTGTGTACGATGCTGCCGCAGTGACGTGTGTGCGTTATTAAAAGGCTGCGGATATTACCGTCAGACGTTGTTTCCTCCTCGGAGAAGAAAGTGACGGGGAAATTGGGAAAGTAAAAGTGTGAAATGAAGAGATGAGCTGGATGCAAATGAAATGTCAACGCTACAAAAGGTACTTAATGAGATTTTCTCCCTTTTTAATTCTCACATTGTTGACTAAAGTGTGAAAACTCAGACAAACAGATCCATTACACTCGTCTGTGTGTGTGTGTGTGTGTGTGTGTGTGTGTGTGTGTGTGTTATGTAGCATGTCCCCACACTGCGTCTAAGAATAGGAGCTCACATTAAAGAACAAGAATAAGGATGAAGCCTGAACTAGCTGAACCTCTTGGTGTGGAGACGGAGCCTCCACTGATACAGTGAGATGATAAATCCTCATGAAAGGCAGAGCGGGATTAAAGGGAGCAGGAAGAAGAGCTGCTCGCTGTTCAAACCCGTGGAAACGACTCGTAAATCAAAGCGTCTTTTTAAACAAGTCGTTATTGAAGTGCGTTGATTCATTCGGTGATTTAACAGCAGCAGAGATGTTTCACCCTCGGGGGATTTCCAACTGCTTTGTATCATGTTGATTCTTTAACAAGCTCATTAATGTGGTCATCCTGCTCCCGTGCACTCACACACACACACACACACACACACACACACACACACACACACACACACACACACACACACACATCCAGAGGGGTCAGAGGGTTTGTGGTTGAGGTTCATTTCACTAAGAAAGAGCACACAGAGAGAGATATTGATTATTGCTTGATGCATGGAGGCTGGATAACAGGAAGCTGAGGGATGAAGGTTCCAGCGATGTGGGAGGAAGGCAGGGAAGTGGACTGAAGAGGGACGATGGATCAGTGGACGTACGACGTGAGGGACGTCAGGACCCCTCCAGGGTCTTTCAGACAACGAGAGTGAAACCAGTTCAGACCTGCTGAAAGGTGCATCAAACAGAAATGTGTTTGAGGCGTCATGTTCCTGAACATAGTTTGTAAAATTGTGTTTACACACTGTTTCCCACAATGCAAAGCGCCAGGTCAGAGATGGATCTGTGTCCATGGTAACCATGGCAGATAATCAGACCAAACCACACAAAGATACCAACAGTTCAGAGGGGGCGGTGGCTCAATCAGCGGAGTCGTATAGTCCGTGAACTGGAAGGTTGAGGGTTCGATCCCCGGCAGCGATGTGTCCCTCGGGGAAGACACAGTTTGAGTGGTCAGAAGACAAAACAAGAAATACACCAGCTGAAGTCTGTTTCTCTCTCTATGTGTCCCACGTGATCCGGCTGAATGAGAAGCTCTGCTCTGTGGAAGTGTGAGGTCGGTCAAAGTCCAGTTTCACCCACAGAGCAGAACAGTCAGCAGGCTGAGTGTTTATCTGTGCTTTTATATTTAACGCTTCTTAAAAGAAAAAGCTGTTTGATGGAGCAGCTTTTGGAAACTCTTTAAAGAACAGAGCCTGTAAAGATGTGTTGTTTCACAGGCTCTTTTTGAAAGTCGTCTCTCCTGACTGTTTGTCATGTTTCAGCCTCGCCTGCTTTTCTCTCAGACGGATGGAGGGATGATAGTCTGGACTCTTCTGTTTCACATCAAACTCATCCTCTCTTTTCTTATTGTCTCGATGTCGTTCAGTTGTTGTTAATGTTTGATAGAAATCACAGATCATACTGACTGTGCTGGCAGACTGTTCAACAGCACAGCCCAGGAACTTTATCCTGAACTTTGGAATTAGCCGTGTCATGTGATAGAGGGCTAATAAAAAGGTCAAAGGTCATCAATCAGTAAATGATCTGAACTGCACAGAGAATGAAACAAACTTCATATGAGGACAGGAGCTCTGACAGCTCTTCATAGATTACCTGCTGCATACGTGTGTGTGTGTGTGTGTGTGTGTGTGTGTGTGTGTTCTCTTGGGTGTGACATCAGAACAAACTGCTCGGTCAGAACTCTCGTGCTCACAGTGAAAGTTTCTCCTCAGACTGGCTTCAGATCGGAGGATGAGTGTGCGTTTAGACGAAGACGAGGACAAAGCCGAGTCTCCTGGACCGAGCGCTGAGTCCACGAAGGGTGACCGGTTTAAAGGAAAACCTCCAGACCTCAGTAGAGAACCCGGACCCTCAGAGACACAGTAAGTCTGCTGACATTGTCATTGACAGCTCGGGATGGCAGCTTGATGAAAACCTCACCGTTCAATGATATCACAGTCTCATATTTGTTTGATAGGATTTATAAAAATCTCTTTTATAAAACATTGCACCATCTGGACAGGGTTGGAAAGTCGCAGCCTTCACCTGCCAAACACAGGTGATTTTGCAGTGACAGGTGAATTTGCTCACGCTGGCGGGTAAATGCAGTAAAAGAAAGTAACATAGTGCTTTGTGGCAACAAACAGCGTTCAACGAATCCCCGGTATGCTGCTATTTCTATATGCTGCTGCTATTTGTTCCGCTCTGACTTCATGAGAAGAGTCACAGACCCTCAGGACTCCGCCCCCCTCCTCGTGTCAGCGCTGACGGGGCTCGCGTCTCTTTTGGGGAGCTACCCAGACGTTTAGCTGTTTTGCTCATTCCCCACATGCAGGATTCTTATAAGTTACAGCTCGTTGTACAGGTGGCTAATCAGTCTTTACAACGATACACTAATACAGCACACGTTAATATATCTTACCCCCTCATCATCTCATACCATTGGTTGATCTGTCCTTCACTGAAGAACACATTATTGAGTCGTATTACTGAAGGATCCAGGAGGCAAAGGGTTCAATGTGCCTCATGTTTGAGAGCAATGCTAAACCTACAGAGGATTTCTAACTCACAGCAAAGTGCTCTCAGAGGGTTAGAGAAGCTCATGGACGTTGCAGGAACACACAGAAGAAAGATGCCAATCTCTCAAACTGAGTGGATTTTAAAGTTTGCTCCGAGCTGGTGGAGTAAAGAGAGGAACTGTATGTTGTGTACGACAGCGTTGATGTCAGAGCAGAGGTGCCGCCAGAAATTCTGGGCCCTGTGGAAACAAACATTTCTGGGCCCCCTACATTTTTTACAGATTTAACCCAACAAACATCCCTAACCCTTTAAAAGAGATGTACTTGGCACACTGTATTGTTAAAATGCATAAAGGTGAGTATTATTGGTTTTATCAGCCTATTTAGTTTTCTTAATATAAAATATCTATTTTGTCAACTAGTTATAGCCAATTTAAAGGTTCTGCTCCTCTGGGCCTTTACAATCGTCCTAGCCTTTTTAAAACTCTGTAGCACTTTGAGATTTTAAAAATGTAAAGTGCTTTACAAATAAAATTTATTATTATCATTATTATTATTGTTATTTTTATTATTGTTGTTATTATTGTCATTATTATTATTATTATTATTCATATTATTATTATTATTGTTATTATTGTTATTATTATTCTTATTGTTATTGTTAGTATAATTATAATTATAATAATTATTATTATTATTATCATTATTGTTGTTGTTGTTATTATTATCTTTTTCATTATTGTTATTGTTATGATTATTATTATTATTATTGTTTTTGTTATCATTATTATAATTTTTTTATTTTTTATTATTATTTATATTATTATTATTATTGTTATTATTATTATTATTGTTTTTGTTATCATTATTATTATTATTTTATTTTCATTATTATTATAACCTTTCACCCCTTTTCGGCGCCCTTGTGTCAGAGACTCTGCAGCATCAGCAGTTTTAAAATGCTCTCTCTGTTTTCCTGCTTGTGTCCGCCATGTTTGCTGACCTGAGGCAGCATGCGGAGCGCAAAGGATGATGGTCTCTGTAGTTCACACTTCGCTCCACTGAGCTTCAATGTGTCTGAAACAAACCTTGACTTCCCCTCACATGACCTTTCGTTTCATAGCGTCTCAGGTCCACAACAGTATTTAGACACTTTTGTTCCTGTGATGTCACAGAGTGGATGATGCTGTTCCATCCCATTTTATGTCACCAGCTTGTTTCATTGACAGCAGAGGATCAAGAGTTCATGTGACATAAATATACAACCTGTTTGTTTCTGCAGATATCAGTCCAGGAGTCGGAGAGCACAGTCTCCTGTACCCAGCTGTCTGTCTATGAAGAGTGATCACTCCATGTATCGTCCTGTAACCTTCAAAAAGGAACCTGAGACGTCACACACACAGTAAGTGTCTCAGTCATTCACACTGAGTTCAGGTGTTTCCTTGTGATGTCAGTCAGATTATTAAACTGTAATCTGATCTAAGAGGACTGTTACAAACCTTTGAACCCGCTGGTTCAGTGAGTTTATTACCAACAGAAGATCAGCAGATTACTGTGTCCTTTAGGCTTTATCATCTTAATATTATATTCTGGTTTCTTTACTTCAGTTAGGGAGAGCGGGGTAATGTGGGACAGTGGACAATATGAGACAACCCCTGTATCTAGGCAACAGAAGACAGTTGTGGTCATGTGACCAAGTCCTTCCCATTCCACACTTGCCAGTTAGAAGAAGTTGGAGCTGGTGCTCTGATAAGTATGTGTTTATCACATGTAAAACTAAAGGTTCTTGCTGAGAACATTATGAAGTGTTATATAAATGAAATAGCCTGAAATAGCTTCAGGTAGAAAAACTCATATCATACAAGTTGATGAACTTCCAACATGTACAGCCATGTGCTTGATGCTAGCCAAAGATTAGCCTGAATTGCTCGAGAGGTTGTTCTTTCTAAAAAAGCAGCTACGGGGTAAAGTGAGGCATCGTCTGTCTGCACAGTATGAGGCTGATGTTATCCAGGTGGGTCTCGTCTGTCTGTTGAGTCCAAGGCTAACCTAGCAGGTTCTGATGGTCCTATGTTCTGGGCCAAATACTGTACAAGCTGGTTCTGACTATGCGTCCATGTTCTGACCCAGAGGCTGTGTAGGCTATAAACTGGTGTTGCTCGCCCTTCATGCTGATCCCTAGACATCAGTTGTTCTGATACCCACACTGTGAAGGTTCATTAATACATCTTCAGTCATTCTGTTGTATTTCATTTACAGGAGCCGACTTTGGAACGCTTTCATTGTTTAGAAATGTTTATTTGACGCCAAGACTGTGTACGAGCTGGTTCTGATTGCCTTATGCTGACCCCCAGACACTAACTGTTATGACCCCCACACTGTCATTGTTAATTAAAACATTTTGAAATAATTATGTTGTATTTGAATTTAGCCTACTTTTGATCATTTTCAAACGTTTAAGAAAATGCTTATTTGACTAATTCCCATGATTCTGTTACTAGTCCAACATTAGTTTGGGAATGTGTGGTTGTCAGTCTAGTTTGTTTTTTGAGATTTTAAAAATGTAAAGTGCTTTACAAATAAAATGTATTATTATTATTATTATTATTATTATTACTATTATTATTATTGTTATTTTATTATCATTATTATTGTTATTATTATTATTATTATTGTTATTATTGTTATTATTATTATTATTATGATTGTTAGTCGTATTATTCTTCTTCTTATTGTTATTATTATTATAATTGTGATTATAATAATAATAATTATTACTATTATTATTATTGTCGTTGCTGTTGTTGTTATTATTATTATCCTTTTTAATTATTATTATTGTTATTATTATTATAATTATTATTGTTTTTGTTATCATTATTATTATTTTTATTATTATTATTATTATTATTATTATTATTATTATTATCATTATTATTATTATAACCTTTCACCCCTTTACGGCGCCCTTGTGTCAGAGACTCTGCAGCATCAGCAGTTTTAAAATGCTCTCTCTATTTTCCTGCTTGTGTCCGCCATGTTTGCTGACCTGAGGCAGCATGCGGAGCGCAAAGGATGATGGTCTCTGTAGTTCACACTTCGCTCCACTGAGCTTCAATGTGTCTGAAACAAACCTTGACTTCCCCTCACATGACCTTTCGTTTCATAGCGTCTCAGGTCCACAACAGTATTTAGACACTTTTGTTCCTGTGATGTCACAGAGTGGATGATGCTGTTCCATCCCATTTTATGTCACCAGCTTGTTTCATTGACAGCAGAGGATCAAGAGTTCATGTGACATAAATATACAACCTGTTTGTTTCTGCAGATATCAGTCCAGGAGTCTGAGAGCACAGTCTCCTGTACCCAGCTGTCTGTCTATGAAGAGTGATCGCTCCATGTATCGTCCTGTAACCTTCAAAAATGAACCTGAGACGTCACACACACAGTAAGTGTCTCAGTCATTCACGCTGAGTTCAGGTGTTTCCTTGTGATGTCAGTCAGATTATTAAACTGTAATCTGATCTAAGAGGACTGTTACAAACCTTTGAACCCGCTGGTTCAGTGAGTTTATTACCAACAGAAGATCAGCAGATTACTGTGTCCTTTAGGCTTTATCATCTTAATATTATATTCTGGTTTCTTTACTTTAGTTAGGGAGAGCGGGGTAATGTGGGACAGCAGACAATATGAGACACCCCCTGTATCTAGGCAACAGAAGACAGTTGTGGTCATGTGACCAAGTCCTTCCCATTCCACACTTGCCAGTTAGAAGAAGTTGGAGCTGGTGCTCTGATAAGTATGTGTTTATCACATGTAAAAGTAAAGGTTCTTGCTGAGAACATTATGAAGTGTTATATAAATGAAATAGCCTGAAATAGCTTCAGGTAGAAAAACTCATATCATACAAGTTGATGAACTTCCAACATGTACAGCCATGTGCTTGATGCTAGCCAAAGATTAGCCTGAATTGATCGAGAGGTTGTTCTTTCTAAAAAAGCAGCTACGGGGTAAAGTGAGGCATCGTCTGTCTGCACAGTATGAGGCTGATGTTATCCAGGTGGGTCTCGTCTGTCTGTTGAGTCCAAGGCTAACCTAACAGGTTCTGATTGTTACAACATGTGTCCTTTAAGTGGTTCACTTTACCCCATTGATTTCTCTTGTCCGTCTCAGTTTACCCTGATGGTGGGGTAAAGTGAGACGCATGACCACTTTTTTAAGAACAGTCATATTTCCATGACCCTTTGTCCTAAAGACACTCTGATCATTTCCATAGCTAGGAAACATCCTGAGTTAACAGGAAATGTGTTAATTTTACTATATATATCATTTTAGCTCAGCTCGAGGGGAGCAAATGTAAAAAGTGTATCACATTACCCCGCTCTCCCATGTGGGTCATGTATAAGAATAAATCTGTCTGACAGGTGAAGTGATAAAAAAGATCATTGAGTTTTTACTTCAACTTGAATTTATTTTTCTATCAATGTATTAAAAAAGGACTTGTTCCAAATCTGATCACAGCCCTACAGAGGTTAGCTTCATGTCTGATTGTCTTCTTCAAACGGAGGACATGCCGATCATTATTAGATCAACTATGAAGATTACACATCTTAAAGCACTCTGTGCCGGCTCACTGTGGCTCCTCCCCTCAAGAGTTTTTAGATCGCCATCATTTTGTGTCACTTTACATGAGCGTGAAGCTACGAGCTAAGTTAAAAGTGCTAACATTAGCATGCTAACACAACAGGGCAGGTCACTGCAGATCCGTTTACAACATGGAGAGGAAGCCAACGTTTGGGCTATAAGAAGTTTATTATTTCTATCCAAGCCAAACAAATCCATAAACTGAATTTATTAAAAGAAAAAAAAAAAGCTTCAAAAATACATCTAATAGTACGTCACATTCCCTCCTAATCTCAAGCACATTCACAATAAATTCCTGGTGTATGTATTTTTGTTATTTATATTTTTTCCCCTCATGGCCTCAAACCGGCGATCTGGCAAAGTGTCAGAGTACTTTAAGCCCTGAATCTGAATCTTTAGGTTTTGTTTGTGAAATCAGTATCAGAATCATATTTTATTAATTACACTTGTGCATAAAGAATTTGACTTCATGTTTTGGTGCAAACCAGTTAACAGAAGAATTGATGCAAAAAAATTGCAAGAACTTAAATAAAATAAAATATAAGGATTAATTACTTAAAATAGAGTATCACAAATATAAAAACACAAAATGTACAAAAGGTGGAGTATTCAAAGTCCAGAGACCATTTATGTAACGCATGTGTGTATCTGACCCCAACATCAGTCAACCATCAGTTTAGTTCTAAAGACATGTCTTTACAGGGGGACGAAAAGGACTCATGTTAGAGAGGAGCAGACGTCCTGTTCTGGTTCAGCAGGAGACTTGTCCTGTCCTCAGTGTGGAAAAAGATCCAGACCAGGATCAGGACTGCAGACAGTCAGTCAGAGCAGCACTGAACAAAGTAAGACTGTACACCTTCTGTGATCTCCTCCTAAAACACGACTTTTATTGGTCAATGTCAAAATTCTAGAAATTAAAACTGTTTTTACTTCTTTTACAAAAACATCTGAAAACAATAATCAGATTCTATCATTCTCTCTTTCAGTAGATAGAGGTCAGCAGGAGGTTTTAGATCAACATAAGGTCAGTCTGAGGATGAGATGTGAACATGTGACTGAAGGAAGTGATGAAACAGGAAGTAGAATCCACCTCAACAGGATCTACACTGAGCTCCACATCACAGAGGGGCAGAGTGAAGAGGTGAACACCCAACATGAGGTGAGACAGATGGAGACAGTCTCTAAAAAGAAGAAGACCCTCCATGAGACTCCAATCAAGTGCCAGGACATCTTTAAAGCCTTACCGGACCAACAGGAACCAAAGACAGGAGCTCAACCCGACCAACAGGAACCAAAGACAGGAGCTCAACCCGACCAACAGGAACCAAAGACAGGAGCTCAACCCGACCAACAGAAACCAAAGACAGGAGCTCAACCCGACCAACAGAAACCCATCAGAGTGGTTCTGACAAACGGCGTGGCTGGTGTTGGAAAAACCTTCTCAGTGCAGAAGTTCACTCTGGACTGGGCCGAGGGCTCAGAGAACCAAGATGTCAGTCTGCTGATCCTGCTTTCATTCAGGGAGCTGAACTTGATCAGAGATCAGCACTACAGTCTTCTTGAGTTGCTCCGTGTTTTCCATCCAACATTACAGAAGCTGGCAGCAGAGACGCTCGCTGTCTGCAAACTGTTGTTCATCTTTGACGGCCTGGATGAAAGCAGACATTGGACATTGTCATTGGACTTCAGAAACATGGAGGTTGTGTCTGATGTCACACAGAAGTCATCGTTAAACACACTGTTCACAAACCTCATCAAGGGGAATCTGCTCCCCTCAGCTCTCATCTGGATCACTTCTCGACCTGCAGCAGCCAATCAGATCCCTCCTTCATGTGTTGACAGGGTAACAGAAGTACGAGGCTTCACTGACGCCCAGAAGGAGGAGTACTTCAGGAGGAGGTTCAGTGATGAAGATCTGTCCAGCAGAATCATCTCACACATCCAGACATCCAGGAGCCTCCACATCATGTGTCTGATCCCGGTCTTCTGCTGGATCACTGCCACAGTTCTGGAGCACATGAAGAGCAAAAAGCAGAGCGGAGAGCTGCCCAAGACCCTGACTGACATGTACTCACACTTCCTGCTGGTTCAGACACAGAGGAAGAAGAACAAGTATGGTGAGGGACATCAGATGAGTCCACATGAGCTGACGGAGGCCGACAGAGAAGTTCTTCTGAAGCTGGGGAGGCTGGCGTTTGAACATCTGGAGGACGGAAAGATCATGTTCTACCAAGAAGACCTGGAGCGGTGTGGTCTGGATGTCACAGAGGCCTCGGTGTACTCAGGAGTTTGTACTGAGATCTTCAAATCAGAGTGTGTGATCTTCCAGAAAACAGTCTACTGCTTTGTTCATCTGAGCGTTCAGGAGTTTCTGTCTGCAGTCTACATGTTCCACTGTTTCACAGACTGGAAAACAAAAGAATTGGATGTTTTTCTGGGAAGAAAACATGCATACTTTAACCTTGGTGCCCTCCTAAAGGAAGTGATGATTAAATCCCTAGATAGTAAGAACGGTCACCTGGACCTGTTTGTTCGCTTCCTTCATGGTCTTTCTCTGGAGTCAAACCAGAGACTCTTAGGAGGCCTGCTGGGTCAGACAGACAACAGTCCAGAAATGATCCAGAGAGTCATCAACAACCTGAAGAAGATGAACAGTGATGATATCTCTCCTGACAGAAGCATCAACATCTTCCACTGTTTGACGGAGATGAAGGACCTCTCAGTCCATCAGGAGATCCAAGAGTTCCTGAAGTCAGAGAACAGATCAAAGAAGGAACTCTCTGTGATCCACTGCTCTGCTCTGGCCTACATGCTGCAGATGTCCGAGGAGGTTCTGGATGAGCTGGACTTGAAAGAGTACAACACACCACACCAGGGACGACAGAGACTGATTCCAGCTGTGAGGAACTGCAGGAAGGCTCGGTTAGTGCAGATGTGATGAGCATTATACATCATGTACTAGTTTAGTTCTTTTAATATAAACAGTCAGTTGTAGTTATTTTTATGTGCAATGTTTTTAGCTCTTTGCCACAAGTTAAAAAATGACTTGAATTGTTTCACTTCGTTGTTTTTTCTTTCACACAGACTTTCTCTCTGTGGTCTCTCAGAGACTCACTGTGAAGTCGTGGCCTCAGCTCTGAAGTCCGACCCCTCCCATCTCAGAGAGCTGGACATGAGTGACAACGAGCTGCAGGATTCAGGAGTGAAGCTGCTGTGTGAGGGACTGCAGAGTCCAAACTGCAGACTGGAGACTCTGAGGTCAGATCACTGACTGTAGCTTATAGATCTGTCTATAAATACTGACAGTGTTTTTCATTTATAAACTACAATTATCATTTGTATTAGTGAAAGTCTCATCTACTGATTGATGCTGAACATCGACAAATGTTTTCAGTAATATCCTGTATTCAAATCTAAGAAGACATCATTTGTCTATCCTTCCAAGTGTAAGGACTTTATGAGGAGCGACTAAACAGAGTCCTATCAGTCAGTAGAGATGTCAGTTATAATATAACTCACTCAGCTGGGTGGTGGTGTGGCTTAAGATCTCACAATATTATGTCACAATATTTGTAGTAAAGTGAAACTGTCCCGTGATGTCAGCACAGTCTTCATGATGGAGTCTGTTGTTGAACTGGAAATGACCATAGAAGATGACCCCGTCACTTATAAATCACATGAGTGGCAGAAAGTAGAGAAACATCTCTCAGCTGCTCCGTAATCCAATCTGATTGCACAGACAGATGTTCAGATAATTATGTGAATGCACATCCAGAAATGATGCAATAATAATTCTGATAAAAATCAGGACAAAGTGATGATGAACTACTCATTTAAACCTGCACACTTCTAACTGGATCATACATGTTTTTTTCTCGTTTATTCAGATTGAGGGACTGCAGATTGTCAGAGATCAGCTGTTCTTCTCTGGCCTCAGCTCTGAAGTCCAACCCCTCCCATCTCAGAGAGCTGGACCTGAGTGACAACGAGAAGCTGCAGGATTCAGGAGTGAAGCTGCTGTGTGATTATCTGCAGAGTCCAAACTGCAGACTGGAGACTCTGAGGTCAGATCACTGACTGTGTCATTCATTTATATCATTTAATCCACCTTTTAAAAAAAAAAATATTTTAGTGTTTGCCTGAATACAAATCATGTAAATGTATTTCTTTCAGCAGATTTATTTTCTTTCAAGTGGCTGAATAATCTAGAGATTTGAAAATGTGAAAATGTGTTTTATAATAATGATACCTAAAGGTTTAATGTCCCATATTCTTCCTGTTCTGGTTCTATTTGCTCTTTAGTGTTTGTCTCCTTCATGTTTAGACACATCTGTGTGGCAGCGCGACCTCTCCCACCTCCTCCTGTTAGCTGTAGCATTAGCCACATGAAACGCTCAGTCCCTCACCACCCCTCGTTGAAAATGTGTGGAGTGTTTGTAGCATTCCCAATATGGTAAAAGAGGCGGGACATATCCGAGAACAAAGCCGAATGACTGACTAATTACGAGAGAGCACCAATCAGATAAGCACGCGTGGAGACCCTTTTTTTTGTTTTCTTTGTGGGGGATTCAGAGCGTTAGAAACACAGACAGATGAGAAGGAGCGACAGGACATGAAAACAGACACTTTATCCAAACATCAGTGATTGTGAACATACTTTAACAAACATCAGTGATTGTGAACATACTTTAACAAACATCAGTGATTGTGAACGTTCTTTAGTAAACACATAAATGAGATATATAAACTCCAGAAAGGACAGAAGATGAGATGGTTAACAAGTTGATGAAAATACAAATCTATACTCACTCGCGCTCTGCTAATAACTGAAATAATGAACACTTTTGATTTGATAAATGTTCCAAACATCACAGAGCTGACTGAGATCAGTAGCCTTTTATTAATCTCTGCACATGAACAGCTGGATGAATGTTGGGCTGATGTTTGGATGATGTTCAAATAATTATATGAATACACAATCAGAAAGGATGCTCCAATCATTTTGAAGAAAAGACAGAAATAAGGACGTTTTCATAAACTATACATTTAAACCTGAACACTTCTAACTGGTTTATGAATATATTTTTCTTCTTTGTGTATTCTTTATTCAGATTGTGGGGCTGCAGTTTGTCAGAGATCAGCTGTTCTTCTCTGGCCTCAGCTCTGGAGTCCAACCCCTCCCATCTCAAAGAGCTGGAGCTGAGAGACAACGAGCTGCAGGATTCAGACCTGGAGCTGCTGCGTGACCTTGTAAAGAGTCCACACTGCAGACTGCAGACTCTGAGGTCAGTCTCTCTGTATTATTTATTAAACCCTTTACACATCAGATCAGTCTACCTGTTGTTAATGCTTCCCTCTGAGACAACTTCATCTGGTTCTTGTATTTGTAAAACATCCCAGCACCTTTACTTCATGAAACAACATGTCAGCCATCTGTGACATACTTAGGGACTCTATAGATTTGTAAAGATTGCAGTGATTACAGACAGCTGATCTTCAGAGAGATGTGTTGAAACTTCTGTCCCTGTAAGAACATCCCTTTATTTTCTTGCCAGCTCATTTACATGACTACTCCCACATGAAATGATTCTGACTCATTGGCTGAGAGTCAATCAAATGTTTCAGCATGTCAGTGAGCCGACAACATAACAGTAATATTGACATGAACCTTCCTCTAAATAATAATAGCCCTAAGCCTACACTCTCAGAATAAAACACATCTTACACAGATCTGTGGCTTTAGGCTTGTTTACCTGCCTAGTTTTTACTTTAATAGTCTTCTTTAAATAAACATTGTGTTCTCAGATTTCAGGCAGGTTTTTTCTGTACTTTGTACATTTGAGCTGAACTTGATATCCAAACTCAATATTCACGCTCACTTTGTTGAAATAATTTTACTGAAATAAGATGAGTTAATCCTTTGTTAATCCCCAGCGGGGCGACTCAAGTGTTTCAGCAGTAAAAGACAACAAGAAGAGCGTGAATAGAAGTACAATAAAGTAAGTAAAAGAAATCCACAGTCTTTAAAAGTTTTAAAAAGTCTCTCAGATGACCTTTCACCTCAGAGGTAAGATATCAACTATATTCTCAAAGTTGTTTACAGCACATGCTGCAAATAAGAAAATAAATTGTAAGAAAAATGTCCCTTTAACTTACGCCTTTATCATTTCAAAATAAACTAAAAGTCCCAAACAATCGAAATATTAAATATGATCTGTGAAAGTGTACTTCAGATGATCTTTTCAGTCTTTTTTTTAATCCACGGAAAAAGAAGGAAGCCATCCGCCGCCGACATCGTTCAAATCATCCAAAACAAACTCAGTCCGTCCAAAAAGTATGAAAAGTAATTCAACAGATGTAATCGATCAATCACTGCCATATCAGAATAAAAAAGTTTTTTGTGTCAGCGCCGCCGTGTGTTTCCAACGCCGGTGAGAGGAAGCGGAGGGAGTCTTCGGTCTGTCTTTCAGACACGTTCACAGTCGTTCGTTCTTTCATTATCCGACACTTTAAAACCAAACAGACGGAACGTTTTCCTTCTTCTTCTTGTTGAACCAAGAGTTAGAGACCCCTATATGACTAAGACTAAACATTACAGATTAAAAATCGACTCATACTGGAACCTGTGCAGGAGAGGAAACACACGTGCGAGACCTGTAGACAGTTTAGGACCCTCAGACACAAAGTGCTGACCTTCTAGAAGTTTGTGTTGGTTATTTCTGTACAGTGCAGGTCGTGACACTGAACAGTCCATGCAGACAATGAAAATGCAGATTAAGTCCTTAAATTGCCCACATATTAAAGGAGCAAAGATTAGCATTAAGTGTCCAAAACAATCGAGTGAAACCAGACATGATGAAGGTGACTGATTTCCCACACAGGCTGACATTTGTGTACACAGTGGAATATTTTCCTACCTGTACCAATAAGTGCATCACCAAGATGTTTGTGACTGTTTACTTTCACTTTGTGATGACCTCTTTACCCCGCTGCAGACCTTTCTGTCCAATGATTGAACAATCTTTGGACACATGAGGTTTTGTTTGTGAATTCTCTGCCTCTTTAGAAAAAACTGAAAACAAACCGTCCCAAAAAAACTAACATTGTGTTTGACCAAAAAAGAGCGAATAAAACACATCTTACACAGATCTGTGGCTTTAGGCTTGTTTACCTGCCTAGTTTTTACTTTAATAGTCTTCTTTAAATAAACATTGTGTTCTCAGATTTCAGGCAGGTTTTTTCTGCCCATGACTTTGTACATTTGAGCTGAACTTGATATCCAAACTCAATATTCACGCTCACTTTGTTGAAATAATTTTACTGAAATAAGATGAGATAATCCTTTGTTAATCCCCAGCGGGGCGACTCAAGTGTTTCAGCAGTAAAAGACAACAAGAAGAGCGTGAATAGAAGTACAATAAAGTAAGTAAAAGAAATCCACAGTCTTTAAAAGTTTTAAAAAGTCTCTCAGATGACCTTTCACCTGGACGAGTCAGACACTCCATCACAGACTGCAGCTCAGCTGAGGGATCAACAAGCCTAACGCTCCTCCCTCACTGACTTCACTTCACCGTCACCCTCCGCTCTGACACAAGCATCAATCAATCAATCAATCAATCAATCAATCAATCTTTATTTATATAGCGTCAATTCATAACAGCCGTTATCTCAAGACACTTTACAAAAGCAGGTAAAGGACCTTACTGTTTGTCTGTTAACATTAACAAAAGAGCAGGTAAACATGCTCATTGTTATGTTTACATAAAGCAGGTAAAGGACCTTACTGATGGCTATATTACAAGAGCCCAGCTTAATCCGTCATAGAAGAAAAAACTTCCTTTTAACAGGCAGAAATCTTCAGCAGACCCGGATCATGATGAACAGACATCTGATAAACTGAGCTGGGCTTGAAAATGGGACAAGATGCAGAAAGAAGAATAGGATGGGATAGGTTTGGGGGGGGGGGGCTGCCCTGTTTGGGCAGGCCATCCTCACCAACAGTCCCAAGGAACCTAAGAGAGCTCAGGAGCTCCCAGAAAAAGGAGAGGTTAGAATATAAAGATAGAGACAAGCAGTAATAAGATATGAAAGCTGGGAGAGAGAGAGGGAGAGAGAGATAAGAGATCCTGGTGCCAGTTCCCCCGGTAGTCTAGGCCTATAGCAGCATAACTATGAGCTGGTCCTAAGCCAGCCCTAACTATAAGATTTATCAAAAAGAAAAGTTTGAAGTCTATTCTTAAAAGTACCTAGTGTGTCTGCCTCCCGGACCCCGACTGGTAGACGATTCCAAAGGAGCCTGATAACTAAAGGCTCTACCTCCCATAGTACTTTTAGAGACTATAGGCACCACGAGCAGGCCTGCATTCTGGGAACGTCATGTTCTTGATGGATAGTACGGTACAATTAACTCTTTAAGATACGATGGTGCCTGACCGTTTAGAGCTTTGTAGGTGAGCAGAAGGATTTTAAATTCTATTCTAGATTTTATAGGGAGCCAATGGAGAGAAGCCAATACAGGAGTCATGTGGTCCCTTTTCCTCGTTCTAGTAAGAACACGAGCTGCAGCGTTTTGGACGAGCTGAAGGGTCTTTAGAGATTTACCATAGCACCCTGCTAAAATAGAATTACAGTAATCCAACCTGGAGGTAACAAATGCATGAACTAGTTTTTCAGCATCATTTTGTGACAGGATCTGTCTGATCTTAGAGATATTACCAAGGTGAAAATAAGCTGTCCTTGAAATTTGTTTAATGTAGGAATCAAAGGACAAATCCTGATCAAACAGAACTCCTAGGTTCCTAACAGTGGTACTAGAGGCTACGCTAATACTACTAAGGGCCGTCATATCGGCAGAGAAAGTCTTTCTAAGGTTCTTAGGTCCAATCACTAGAACTTCAGTCTTGTCTGAGTTGAGCAGTAAGAAGTTTCTGGTCATCCAGGTCCTGATGTCCTTGACGCAGGCTTCTAGTTTACGAAGCTGGTTGGCTTCTTCTGGCTTCATTGATATGTAGAGCTGAGTATCGTCTGCATCGCAATGAAAGTTCATGGAGTGTTTTCTCATAATACTACCTAGAGGAAGCATCTATAATGTAAAGAGAATCAGACCAAGCACTGATCCTTGAGGCACTCCATAGCTAACTTTGGTGTACAAAGAGGACTCATCATGAACACACTGAGACCTGTCTGATAAATAGGATCTAAACCAACTTAAAGCAGTCCCTGTAACTCCAAGTCATTGTTCTAGTCCCTGTAACTCCAAGTCATTGTTCTAGTCCCTGTAACTTCAAGTCATTGTTCTAGTCCCTGTAACTCCAAGTCATTGTTCTAGTCCCTGTAACTCCAAGTCATTGTTCTAGTCCCTGTAACTCCAAGTCATTGTTCTAGTCCCTGTAACTCCAAGTCATTGTTCTAGTCCCTGTAACTCCAAGTCATTGTTCTAGTCCCTGTAACTCCAAGTCATTGTTCTAGTCCCTGTAACTCCAAGTCATTGTTCTAGTCTCTGTAACAGGATCTGATGGTCGATGGTGTCAGAAGCAGCAGTAAGACCTAACAGGACGAGCACAGATAGAAGTTCCCTGTCTGAGACTAACAGAAGATCATGTGTTACTCTAACTAGTCTCAGTTCTATGGTAAACTCTAAATCCCGACTGAAACTCCTCAAACAAGCTGTTGTCATGGAGACAGTCACCCAGCTGATTAGCTCCCACTCTCTCTAAGATCTTGGAGATAAAAGGAAGGTTAGATATAGGTCTATAGTTAGCTAGAGTTCCTGAATCAAGAGTAGCCGTTTTAAGGAGCGGTTTAATTACAGCTACTTTAAATGACTGGGGTACATAACCTGCTGCTAAAGATATATTGATCATATCTAGTATGGAGCTGCTAACTAGGGGAAAGACTTCCTTAAACAGCTTGGTTGGGATTGGATCTAAAAGACAGGTTGACGGTTTAGACGCAGAAATAATCGAATTTAGTTCTGAGAGGTTAATTGGAAAAAACAGTCGAGGTTAGTATCAGAATTTGGAACCGTTTCTGCTGTATCCAAAATATAGGAGGAATCTGCACTAAGTAAAGGTAGTAGGTTGCTAATTTTGTCTCTAATGTTTAGAATTTGATCATTAAAAAAGCTGCTGAAATCATTCCTGCTAAGGGCTAAAGGAATAGATGAATGAACTATGACTCTCTGTCAGCCTGGCTACAGTGCTGAAGAGGTATCTAGGGTTGTTTTTATTTTCTTCGATAAGAGACGAGTAATAGGCAGTGCGGGCCTGCCGTAGAGCTTTCATATATCTATTATGACTATCTGGACAAATTAAACGAGATTCTATCGTTTTGGTGGAGCTCCAAATTCTTTCACATTTACGTGACGTTAGTTTTAGAGTACGGGTTTCTAAGTTGTACCATGGAGCTGATCTCTGTCGTGTGATTGGCTTCTGTTTTAGGGGGGCGATTGAATCCAGAGTAACTCTAAGTGAATCCACCGCACTATCTACAAACTGATCTAGCTGAGAGGGACTAAAGTGATTATAGGAGTTTTCAACTGAGTTAGAGGATGGAACTGAAACAGAGGCATATCAAGCATGAAGCCTCTCATATTAAAGTCGAGTTCATTAATCCAGTTCCAGTCAGACTAGGAGACAGTCAGACATGAACAGATCTGTGTTTCCTGTCATAGAGCTCCTTTCTACACTTCATCTGTGTGGGTTCCTCTGGGGAGAACGTCAAATGAAAATGAAGTATAAAGTGATCAGCCTGTTCACGGTGTGAACGTCACAGCAGAGATGTTGTTCTGCAGCTGAGCCGTCAGCACAGGTCAGACAGGGGGAAACGATGTGTAAACGATGGAGCCGATAGTGAGGACATGAAGCTCTGATGACTCCATGTAAAATCCCACTCAGACACCAGCATGGAACACACCACCGTGTGGGTCAGCGTAGAAGAACGCAGGAGGAGCTGTGTGACTGATGACTAACAGCTGATGAAGGGGTTAAAAGTGATCACCTGTCTGCTTCTCTCTTTAGATGACTCCCATGATCACTGACCAATCAGGACGCTGGTGGTGCAGAGAAGAGACGCTGTGTCCTGATGGTCCTTAGAGGATGACCCACCAAGCTGAGAGAAGGGATGGAATATTCTTCTTATGACATTACATTACATTTTTTTTTTTACAAATGTACAGACTGTAACTTAGCACAGAATTTGATGTCATGTCCTTTTAAATCAACTCTCTGTATAATAAGCGATCTTTACACCTTCTTTTATTGAGCCCGTGTCTCCTGCTTACTGCAGCCTGTTGTGTTTAACCCTGAACTCCTGGATCAGCACCTTCCTGTCAAACATGTTAAAATTAAATTACATTAACATTAAATTCAGTTTTTACCTGACTTGATGAATCACACTGTGTACTAATTTAACTTCTTTACATTTTCTCCTCCCAGTATGTTTCACTCTGACTCCTCATATTACATATCCATTAATACAAACATACTAAATGAACAACACGAGTTGTTTTACTCATATAAAGACTCGTTCCTCTCTGCACGCTGTTCGTACATCAGATAACATGCTTTAAGATGCTGGTAACACGTTTGCACACGTTTTAAGATGTTTAGTAAATCAGACCCTGTCAATGCCAGGAACCACAGGGACTCAAAAATGCAAACTCCAAAGACAGTTTCCAAAAAGGTTGTTTGGTTAAGGTTAGTTTATTCCAGTCCAGGTCGGTACACAGGGTCAATCCAAACAAGCAAACAAATCCGAGAGGGGGCAGGCAGGGAATCAAAACCGAGAAACAGGCAGAAGGTCAAAAACACTAAGCACTAATCAAGAACAAGAAACGCTGGAACGAGGGTCACGAAAACACACTACGAACTGGCAACATGAGGAATGAAACACCAGGGATATATAGACAGACAATCAGGGAATGACGAGACACAGGTGCGGGTAATTAGGGCGGAGTTGACACACAAGGCAGGAACATGAGGAGCAGGATCTGAAAGACAGAGACAAGGGTAAGTACCAAAATAAAACAGGAACAGGAAAAATAAAAAATAGCAAATAAACATGACTTAAGACTACACAGATCTGACAGACCCATGTGACACAAAAATGGAAATTACATTTTATTTTATTTTGTATTTGTGTTGTTGTTTTGAACATTACAGTGTTAATGCATGTAGCCTGACCGACCTTCATAAATGACCCTTTGAGTCATTGAAAAAAAAAAAAACTTTGTTATGGCCAAAGCTTCCTCGTCCCCTCTCCAGATGTTTCCATCAGTGATTTGGAGTTGATTTAACAAAGTGAAACCAGCGCAGTTTCCCACCTGAGGGTCAATCAGCTCAGAGTTACACTGAGAGTCTGTGTGAAACGGGCCCCTGGCGAACACGCCGCTCAATGTGGGGTGAATGACCCTCAGCTCAGTTCCTCCTCACCTCATCAGTATTCTCCCAGAATGCATCAGGCCTGCACAGAGACACACAGGCTGGAGGTGCAGACTTTTATTTTGAAATGATTGATCAAGGCTGGCTCCTACTCCGCACGCCGAGCTTCACGGAGAAAAACGTGTTTGGCTAATAGATTAATTCATCTGCCTTTTTATCTGGTGGGCTGTACGCTGGCTTCAGCCGATGTCACGCACGGCTCGCATAAATCATTTTAATTAGTCCTGCCAAACAACAAGCACTCCCCTATTTAAAGCACATTAGCTTGAGTGGGAGCTGCACATCTATTGATTACACACGCACGCACGCACACGCACACACACACACACACACCTACACACACACACACACACACACACACACACACACACACACACAGAGGAAGAATGTGAAGCAATTTCAAACTTCTGACTGCGATCAGGAAACCAAATAAAAGAAATCATTTTTAATTCACGATCAGCATCTAAAAACCCTCCCTGAGTGTGAGAGAAGCAGCAGCAGCAGCTCCTCGGCACACCGTGTGTGTGTGTGTGTGTGTGTGTGTGTGTGTGTGTGTGTGCAGGTTTTAGTAGATGTAGGTATGCAGGGTTGTGTGCATGTGGGTGTGCAGACTGTGTGTGTGTGTGTGTGTGTGTGTGTGTGTGTGTGTGCAGGTTTTAGTAGATGTAGGTATGCAGGGTTGTGGGCATGTGGGTGTGCAGACTGAAGCAGACAACACAACAGCAGAGCGTCCCTGTGGAAAAGAGAACACGAGGAAGGATAAGGACAGGGATACAGCAGAGAGAGATGGAGCTCCTCCGCTCGCCCGCGGCGCCGAGTTGTGCGTACTGTTTTGTTCATGGCCTCAGGTTGTGCAATCTGTTTGACTGTTTAATGTATCAATTAAAAATCTGTGTTTTGCCTCCTGCCGCGCTCTCCAGTCTGGCGTGCCCGGCGCTCCCGTTCCCCAAGAGGGGCCGCTCATTCAAAGACAAACTCGATGCAGACACCCGGGCCGCCTGCTAGTTACACACTCGACAGTTAATCCACCTGGAGAGTGGGCTGAGTCAGGAGGGGGGGGGGGCGCTCTGAAGTCCTCGTGGATCCGCTTCACAGACAGGGAAGCAGCTCTGCTAATGATGTTTCTGCAGGAAGAGCATCAACGCAGCGAGGTGGACGTGATGGTAAGATGTAATTAACGAGATTCATGCCGACCCGTTAAACAAAAGAACCATCATACAACACAACAATCAACATTTTGTAAACAGCAAACAGATAATGAGATGTGTGAAACCCCCTCAGGCGTCATGGGGGAGCTGGTTGCTGTTTTACTCGACCTGACCAGGAAACTGTTTGATGCTCAACATGTGTAAGAGTGTGTGTGTGTGTGTTCTGTTCACATCTGCACCGTTTCTTCAGTCTGATTGAAATCTTCACGACGGGGGATTCTGATTTCACTGTTTACATGCACGCTAAATCAAAAGATCAGAGTATGCCGTGTGTGTTCACGCGTCAGCGTTAAATCAGAATAAAACCTTTGTGACATGTGCAGACTGCTCCTACCTGTCTTATCAGCTGAAACATCAGAAGAAGAAGTGACATCTCAGCCTGTTTATCAACAATCATCACTAATGACCAGTAGAAACCCTGGTTTTACACCCTGATCTGACTGACAGGTGGCCTACAGTTTGTCAGGAAGCTAGCTCCACCTCTTCATCTGTTCCTAGTTTGACCAAGAGTTTCACAGTGTTTCCAACAATCTGCAGCTCCTAATTGTAAAAACGAAGGATCCCCTGAGCTGTAGAGAAAATGTTCGGTACCAGATGTAAACATGTCCCGGTCTTCAGTCTGCATTAAAACATGTGTAGCATTAATCCGCTCGCTGAATGTTCGCAGTGTTTCAGAGAGCAGCAGAAAGTCGGAGCCTGCAGAGTGTGGAAGTGGAACTTTCTCTGAATCTCTGAGTCTGACCTTTTCCACGAGCCAGTCCTGTGATGGGGACTACACTCGTCTCTCTCTTCAGATTTGGACTGAGGACAAATCCTCTGTTTGGATCAGTGATGGGGCGGACATGACACCCCTCCCCACACCGAGCAGCCTCCCTGCAGGCTGATGGTCCACAGCCAGGGGACTAAATATCTCCAAACTCTGTTAAGGTCAGAGGACGGCTGTTACCCTGCCCCGCGGCTGTGTATCAGAAGGTCACACACGCACACACACACACACACACACACACACACCAGCGGTAACTAATTAATATTAACGAGGTCGTGATAGATAGAAAAGAAATAAACTTTTCGAGCAGATGATGAGAACACCGTATCATTGCTCGGGTAACTCATGGTCAGTCACATGATCTGCTGACATTGAAGTCGTTACATGTTTACAATCTGCTACAGATGACAGATTTTTTGTTTCAGAGCTCATGAGTTATTAATTTCTGTCAGGACCTAAAGACAGTTTCAAAGGATATCTGGAGAAAATGACCATAAAGTGTCCTGAAAAACACACATGCTCCGAGCCTGCAGGGGGCGCTCAGCGGGGCAGAATGAGGACCTTTAACTTAAAAACCGAGGGACGAGTCAGTAGGATCTATGCTGAGACTAATGAGAAACAGTGAAACTGTCACTCAGTGGAGACGGACAGTCAGGAGCTGCACAGCTGGACTCCATCAGGTTCTGATCCAGGACAAAACCAAAGCTGGAGTGCTGCAGGTTCTCCTGCACATGATGCAAATCCTTCACACAGCTCTCTGAGTGTGTCCTCTTAGGAGCTAAATATTCTTCCATTTCAGTGCATTGCTAATAAAGTGATGTTTTCCTCTGCTGGTAAACGATGGAGCTAAAAGAGACGAGCTGCTCTCAGGGAGAAGACTCGTGTCTTCCTCTCTGTACCTGATGGTTGTTGGAAAGTGATAGTTTAGTTCGACGACTTCTTCAAGAGGTGTTTTTGTTTTTCTGCGAACAAAGACACTTCCAACTCTTCGCTGTAAACCTGCAGCACCCACCCTTCGTGTCTCCTCCACAGAAAGTTGTGTGGAAGGAGGACGGATGGCGCGTGCTTGTGGCCTACTTTCCAGGTGTTATGTGTTGTTGTTCATCACGGCGTTCACGGGGAGAGGAGCAGGTCTGTGGGGACCCAAAGCCTCCCTGAGGGGAGAGAGACGATCTCAGTCCCCACTGATTCTGAACAGCAACTCTCTGAGGAGTTAGGGAGTGTTATTAAGGCCACACAAACACACACATTCAGACACACACTCGCACACAAGATGCAGAGCTCTAACCGCGACACGCAGGAACATGTGTTCCCTCGGCTGATCTCCGTGTTTGTCTGCTTGTTAAGATGACAGAGAAGATGTAAAATCACCGTCCGTGTTATGGTTGAATCTCAGGCTCATTAATGAAAACATTTCAGTGTGATGTTATTAGAGATCAAGCAGAGCACCTGCTCATGGATAAATATAACACACTCTTTAAAAAGAACAAGGTGGACACGTTCGCTTAATGAACCGTTTAAACAACAAACTGCTGTTAGGCCACGCCTCCTTCGTACTGAAGCCTCCGCTCTCCTCCTCTCCAGTTTGTCAGAAGGAGTCAAGCAGTGTACAGATCTGACCTTTGCCCGAGCTGCCTGTTGACCTCGGACACCCGAGAAGTCTTCCACTTTCAATTTGATAAAAACAAGATGGACGCCTCCAGGAGTACCTTAGATTTGTTAGCTAATACCGCAACACACTACGTGATAGTTTGTGCACAAAAACAAAATGACAACACGTCCACAGAGAGAGGGTGCGGTGGATGCATGTGGCAGCCATGATGGATTCTGACTCGAGCTTGAGCTTGACTCGAACTAGTAAATACGACTTCCAGGGGCGTTCCAGTTGACACTTCCGACTGGGAGCTCATAATTTACCACTTCCCAGTTCAACTGGAATGTAGCATGTGTCTTGCGTTGTTGTGTTAGCATGCTAATGTTAGCGCTCTTTTGTTAGCTCGTAGCTTGATCTGGTCAAGCAGCCTAGAGAAGTAAAAAGCTAACGTTATGCTACAAGCTAACTACACCGCGGTCAGTTTATAATGACGTCACGACCGTGGTGCTTCATCGATCTAATCAGCAGATTTGACAAGCTAGCTACACGTTAGCTTAATAAGTTGTTTATTAACCTAATATTTGCAGGAACACTGAGAAACATGACTAGAGGCTGTAAGGAGGATTAGGGAGAGAGTTCACAGCGTGATGGCGTTTAATGTCTCCATGGCAACCACTGTAGTTTCAGTTAGCTACTTGTTAGCAACCGCCGTTTTAAGTACACGTAAAAACGTTAAAATTCACAAGTGGGGTCTTAGCTAACGTAGTTTATCTCGTCTAACAAAACGTCGACATCTCTTCAGCTTGTGTTAACCACAGACCTTATTTCAGGCGTCTAAACACAAACACATTCAACATCAACTTTTTGAGGTTAGAACCTGTGGAGCTAACATGCTAACTCACTTCCTGGTTTTAGGAAGAGAAAATTAAAAAAAACCCTCTTCATGCAGAAGCACACAGGACTAAAATAATGACCTCTGTGTGATAGCAAACATATTTACACAGGATTAAGAGAAAAACACAACGTCAGCAGCTATTTTTGATGAGCAGTTTCCCTCTGGGTGAAACACAAAATTCATAAGCAGCACACACACACACACACACACACACACACACACACACACACACACACACACACACACACACACACACACTTGTACTGTCCTTTTCAATGATTTTCTTCCTGAGACGAGGATGAAACTGAACACTGAATCTGATCAAGAGGCTAAAAAATGACAGCTGTGAATTTACAGAGGGGAGTCGGCACATTTCTTCATGTGCATGTAAAATGAAACACACACTACATGGTGTGTGTGTGTGTGTGTGTGTGTGGGGGGGGGGGGGGGGTAAACAGGTGTTTGCTTTTCTTCCTATTTTAAGACAATCATAAAGATTGCAGATCAGCTGAATATTTCATGCAGGTTGGGGGCGTGGGGAGCTGTGACCATCTGGCTCATCGACTCTTTTTCTCCCATTTCAGGGGATCGAGGGTGTGTGTGTGTGTGTGTGTGTGTGTGTGTGTGTGTGTGTGTGAGTGTGTGAGACGAAACAAAGGTTCAGAGTGATGTGTGTCGTGGCGGAGAGCCTGGTGCCACTCTCTCTCTCTCTCTCTCCCTCTCTCTCTCTCTCTCTCTCACACACACACACACACACACACACACACACACACACACACCTCTGAGTGAATATTTCATGTTTGACCTCGATCAGAGCAGCAGAGGACTTTAATCTTTGTTTACACATCTGTTCTGTGCTTCCAGGTTGTTCTAATAATGAAACATTATTCAAACACAAAGAGGACACACACACACACACACACACACACACACACACACTCGTGTCACACTCTGCCGCTCACAGTCACCAAAACTTTTCCTCCGGTTACAGAGAGCGAGGAAACTTCAGACTGATGGAGACGCAGAAATATTTTTACCTCTCACACACACACACACACACACACACACACACACACACACACACACACACACACACACACACACACACACACACACACACACACACACACACACACAGACAACATTTCTTTTCGTTCTCTTTAAGTTTCTTTTCGTTGATACTCAAACTTGAAAGGAGATTCTTGAACATCTTCGAAGACGACGCTTGAATGGCGATCGATGAATCTGATTGGCTCCTCTTTAAAGTGACAGGAAATCAAAATAAGAGCGCAGTTCAGAGTGAAGCGTGTCGGAAAGTCGATGTGTCTACAATCCTGACATTTCACGTTTTCATCGTTCTGAAAATCACGTCTTCAGTTTCTTCATCATGAACGTGTCGAACGTGTCATAAATCTGTAACCATGGTAACAGAAGATAGTTTGTTCACTTCTTTAACGTGGTCGTGTTCACTGGTTTATTTTTACCGTCTCCGTGTTTCCAGCCGTGTGAAACAAAGATGTTTTTTATTCCTCCACGTGTGATTTAATGATGCTCTTCACTCTGAGGACAAACCTTCTGTGCGTTTAAAAACAGCTGACTGCACCATGATAAACTTAAAGAGCTCCAGAATCATCAAATCAAACTGATGATGTCAGCGAACATGAAACACATCAGGTGACCCGGTCCTCTTCAGCACCAGTAGCCTGAGCGCTAGGCTTGTAGCTCAGCCTCAGCCTGGCTCAGATTGGATCCACGTCAGGAGACGCTTCAGCATAAATAACTTCCTGGGTTTGTGCAGTTTGGTTAGGAGGCATCCTTACAGGAAATCACTTCTATTTTAATGCTGTGCAAAATTAAACTCAAAACATCTCTTCACATTCGCCTCCAACTAAAAAAAAAAAAAACAAGGATGAAGTGGTTAAATTGTTTCTCATGCAACGTGAGGTTTGAGTGGTTTACTGAGCCGTCCACACTGAATGAATCAGATGAAGTAGGAACAAATGTTTGCACGCCTACAGGTCCAAACAGGATACAGCACGGAGAGACGAGTGCGTCTACTGTCAGATTGTGTCGACACTTTGCAATTCAGACGCACCCGGTGACAGAGCACATCGAGAGGGACGGGTGGTCACAGTTTGAGGGAAAGACTGAGTCAGAGTCTGGTGTGTTTCCTCCAGCCAATGAGAGCGCAGCAGGTGAGTTTAGGAGTGGATCCAGCTCAGTGATTGGAGGAGATTCAAAGCGATGAATATGAGGGACGTGGACGTAGCAGCAAAGAAGAGAAAATCTGATCAGAGTGAGGAGACACAGCGAGAGGACAAAGCTGCTTCTAAAAGCAGGCTGAACCTTGTGTTGTCTTTTACCCGTGGACGTGGTCTACTTCCTGTTGGACAGGAAGCTGACTAACGCCGGCGTTTAGCTTGTGCTAGCGTGTGTTAGCCTGCAGTGTAGCTACAAGCAGTAAACATACACGCTACGTCCTGGCGGGGGCGGGGCTTCTGGAGGAGGAGGAGCCAGGTTTAAATGTTTACAAACATTTCTACTGACTCCGCCTTTCATGATCTGGGAAGAAAACTCAACACACAACATGAACATTGTGGCGTACCATTTGAAGAAGAGTGTGTTCACATTCTGAAGTGTTTAAAGTGTTTTTGTTCTGTTGTTTAATGAACGACGTTTCCAGCTGTAGGATCAGTTTGTGCTGTTAACTTTACAAGTCGTGTTATAACGGCACGTAAAGGCTTCATGGAGACCTGCAGAGAGGTTGTGTGTGTGTCCCTGAGCGTGTCACACACACACACACACACACACACACACACACACACACAGATATCAGTGTCCTCCCTCCACAACATGTCCTCTTGTCATTGTCACAGACATCATTGAGAGATATAAAAACCTCGCCTGAGCTCCGGCTCTCTCATTTTCTATTCATAATTAAAGTGTCTCAGAGGACCTCTGCTCCGCTCTGCCCTATTTCCATATTCACACACAAAGAAATGCTTTTTACGCTTTGTTCTGTCTGGAGAAATCACAGCGTTTCACTCGTAAATGGTGTCTCCTCGTCCCCACAGAGTTCGATTGTTCTCGTATTCAGAGCGAAGCCTGTTGGCTCACTTTCACGCCACGTGTCGCCGAGTCTAAACCCACAGTGTATGATCTGTTATAATTAGGGTCCCATTAAAGAGGCGTCCTTCACATGCAGGCTCTAGGCAAAACTTTTTCAAACAGTCAATCATGCATCGGTACTATGGAATCCCAAAACAAAACCAAAAGGAATATTTGGCGGACATATAAACATACGCAGTGTGATTTCAAAGACGGAACAGTTAGAACATTTACTTTTGGACTCAAATCTTGATTACCTGTGTCTTACAGAGACTTGGTTAACATCCACGACCCCTTTATCCGTGTTTACAATTCCAGGATACAACGTTTACAGACGGGACAGAGGGAAGGGGAAAGGAGGCGGAGTTTTAATCTACGTAAAAGACAGCATCGATAGTCGTCAAATCGACATTCCAGTACAAACTTTGGAGTGTGTCGGTGTTACTATAACCCTTTCAGCACAAATGTCATTCTTTTTACTTGCTGTATATCGACCACCAAATGCAACAAATGAATTTTATTCTGGTTTAACTGAAATACTCAAAAAATGTGAAAGTAAAGAAACTCTTCTAATGGGTGATCTGAATATAAACTGGCTTGATAAAACAAGAAGGAAAAAACTTAAGGATATTACAAACTCTGTACAAATGACTCAAATGATAAACAAGCCAACTAGACTAACAAAGAACACTCAAACCTTGATTGATCTAATATTTACAAATAAACCAGACAGGGTTACCAAAACATACAACTTAATAACAGGTTTGTCAGATCACAACCTGACTCTAGTTGCTAGAAAAATAAATAAATCTAGGTATAGGGACAAACAGCAAATAAGCAGTCAAAATAAAATTCTTTACATTCCCAAGAGAAATCAAATTGCACTGACAAATGATTTAAATGAAGTAGATTGGGACTGCAAAGTTGACAGTAAAGGCTGTGAGTATACATGTAGTAATATTACTTTAACTTTACAGGAGACTATAAACAAATATACAGAATTAAAAAGAAATAAAACTTATAAAAAGAAACTGCCCTGGTTTGGCATCCCTCTTTGGGATCTAATGAAGCAGAGAGATCTGGCACTTAAGACCTTTCTTAAATCAAAATTGACCACTGACCATTATACATATAAAAGTCTAAGGAACAAGGTTACCACACAGCTTAGAAAAGCTAAGGCAAACTTTTATTTAAATCTGATTAAAGATGCAAAAGGCAATAGCAAACTTCTTTGGAAAAGTATGGATAAATTACTTGGAAAAGATAAAACAAATTGTGACCATGTACAACTTAAAATAAATGGAATTATTCAAAATGATAATACAGAGTTGGCAACCCATTTTAATGATTATTTTTTAAATTCTGTGCGGGATCTGGCAGATAAGTTCCCGAAACCAAATTGTGTAAGAAACTTTAATTGTGAAGAGTCATTTTTTAAATTATCTAATGTAGATGAAGGCGTAGTTTTAAAAGACATATCACACTTAAATAATAGTAAATCTAAAGATATTTTTGCTATTGATACAGTTTTTTTAAAAGAGCACAAAGAAATTTTAACTCCAGTATTAACTAAAGTCATAAATCAGTCTATAAATGAGAGTATCTTCCCCACAGCTTTGAAAACTGCTATAGTAAAGCCCATACACAAGTCAGGAGACAAGCTCCGGGTCTCTAACTATCGACCTATAAGCATCCTTCCCACTATCTCCAAAGTCTTTGAAAAAGTAGTTGCAGCGCAGCTTGTGGAACATCTTGATGACAATGCTGCATTACACCCTCTCCAGTTTGGTTTCAGAAAACAATACTCAACGGAGACTGCTTGCTGCTATTTAATAGAGGACATCAAATCCAGTCTGGATGGTGGAGGAGTTGTAGGGGCGGTCTTTCTTGACTTGCGTAAGGCCTTTGATACAGTAAACCATGAATTACTGATAAATAAGTTAAGACATTTCTCTATTAGCACAAGTACAATACATTGGTTTCAGTCTTTTCTCAGTGCAAGGCAGCAGTGTGTATCAGTAAACAATGTATTTTCACCCCTACAAGCAGGCTCTATGGGTGTACCGCAGGGCTCTATATTAGGGCCGTTGCTGTTTTCTCTTTATATTAATGATTTTCCAACTGTGTGTATTAATGCTAAAATGATAATGTACGCTGATGACACAGTGGTGTATATTCATGGTAAAACTGTGAAGGATGTTGCCCAAAAGTTAACCGAAGAAATGAAAAACATTTCCATTTGGTTGAAAAACTCTAACTTAACTTTGAATGTTGACAAAACAGTTTCTATGTTTTTCACAAACCGTCGTTCACGATGTGAAACTGAACCAAAAGTCAGAATTGAAGGTCAGGAAATTTTAAACGTAGATCAAATTAAATATTTAGGAGTCATTCTTGACCCAAACTTAAATTTCAAAAAACATGTTAAAAAGTTAGCCAATACATTGAAATTTAACATGGCAAATTTTAGATATATTAGGAACTCTCTCACTCTAGATGCCTCTAATTTATATTTAAATGCGATGATTTTGCCGCACTTTCGCTACTGTATTACGAGTTGGTCACAGGCATGTAAAACAGCACTAAGGCCCCTGGAATCATTATACAAAAGCTCTCTTAAGGTCCATGACAAGAAATCGCGGCTATATCACCACTGTCATATCCTTAAAAAATATAGTTTGTTAAGTTTTGAAAATATAATCATATACTCAAATATTTGCCTGCTGTTCAAGATAGTTAATGGTATGGTAGCTCCTCCGTTAAAAAGGTTTATCTCACTCAGCTCAGAAATCACATCTCGAACCACTCGGTCGACGGTTCGAGGCCAGTGTAGGATTCCTCAGTGTAAAACAGCATTCGGCAGCTCAGCTTTCTCCAGTGTGGCCATCAGAGAGTGGAATAAGTTGCCAACAGAGCTGACCACATGTGTACATTTTAACACCTTTTCACACCAGGCCAAAAAATGGCTTCTTTTAAAACAAGCCTGCTCCCACAATGTAATGTAATTAGTTTGTATGTGAAAGTTAGTACCTCTTTTTATCCATTATGTTTTTAGTGTGTATGTGATAGTTTTAAATGCAATGTAATCCTTTGTAGTGTACATACTCTGTAGGTTAACAACAGCCTGCCCAGGGACTGCAGGTGGAAATTAGCACAAGTGCTACAACCTGGTACAATGCATCTCTCCTTTCTAAGGTTAATGTATATTGTACGCTGCCCCTGTTCAAATAAATAAATAAATAAATAAATAAAAATAAATAACACAAACACACACAAACACATCATCTGTGTGAGGACAACGACGAGCACAAAGTTTTCTGTGAGCAGGATTCAATCGTCAGCTGCCGACGTGTTACAGACTCGAGCAGCTCCGTGTCCCACTTCTCACGTTGTTTCCTCCGTTTGTGTGACACAGATCTGATGTTTTACATGTTTGTGGTCCACAGGAAACAGCTGCACGCACTCTCACTGCCTTTAATTACAACATTCAAATCATACGATCTCCTTCAGCGCCCAAATAAACCCATTACACTGAAGTTTGGCATCATGGTGCAGATGTCAGGATCGTTTTTTAGGCTTGTCTGTGAAACGAGACGAGGGACAGTTTTTATGGAGTTTAGTTTAAAGGAAGACATGTGACACCTCAAGAAATAAATCTGAGTAAATCTGAAAATCCTGTCTTGGAAGGTAAACTGAGCCGAGGTGAA